>NC_091203.1:22090003-22135003 GCF_040958095.1 Procambarus clarkii | reverse complement strand
GTCAGTGATCACAGACTGTCTGTGATCACAGACTGTCAGAGTGATCACAGACTGTCAGTGATCACAGACTGTCAGTGATCACAGACTGTCAGTGATCACAGACTGTCAGTGATCACAGACTGTCAGTGTGATCACAGACTGTCAGTGATCACAGACTGTCAGTGATCACAGACTGTCAGAGTGATCACAGACTGTCAGTGTGATCACAGACTGTCAGTGATCACAGACTGTCTGTGATCACAAACTGTCAGAGTGATCACAGACTGTCAGTGATCACAGACTGTCAGTGATCACAGACTGTCAGTGATCACAGACTGTCAGTGTGATCACAGACTGTCAGTGATCACAGACTGTCAGTGATCACAGACTATCAGTGTGATCACAGACTGTCAGTGATCACAGACTGTCAGTGTGATCACAGACTGTCAGTGTGATCACAGACTGTCAGTGTGATCACAGACTGTCAGTGTGATCACAGACTGTCAGTGATCACAAACTGTCAGAGTGATCACAGACTGTCAATGATCACAGACTGTCAGAGTGATCACAGACTGTCAATGATCACAGAACGTCAGAGTGATCACAGACTGTCAATGATCACAGACTGTCAGAGTGATCACAGACTGTCAGTGATCACAGACTGTCAGTGATCACAGACTGTCAGAGTGATCACAGACTGTCAGTGTGATCACAGACTGTCAATGATCACAGACTGTCAGAGTGATCACAGACTGTCAATGATCACAGACTGTTAGAGTGATCACAGACCGCCATTAAACCCTTGACATTAATATATCAAATCTCCAAAAAACACGAATTTTCATAAATAAAAACAGAACTCAAACTTTCATCTACAATAATACATTATATTGTATTAATCTACAATAATACATTATATTGTATTAATCTACAATAATACATTACCTGGGGATATATTACTGGAAAAGTTACAGCAAAGTTTCTAGTGAACTTTGTTTCAGCAAAGTTCGAAATCGTTAACAATATTTTGTTATACAAATATTAGAATAGGAAATATGAGCAATGTGCGGAGAGAATAATGTTGCTATCCTCAGTTGCTATCTTTATAAGTTGATAAGGGGAGAGTTGCTATCATGGCTGCCAACCGTTAACTACTCTGACACTGAAAAAGTTCCTTCTAACGTCTCTGTGGCTCATGTGGGTACTCAGTTTCCACCTGTGTCCCCTTGTTCGTGTCCCACCAGTGTTGAATAGTTTATCCTTGTTTACCCGGTCGATTTCTCTGAGGATTTTGTAGGTTGTGATCATGTCTCCCCTTATTCTTCTGTCTTCCAGTGTCGTAAGGTGCATTTCCCGCAGCCTTTCCTCGTAACTCATGCCTCTTAGTTCTGGGACTAGTCTAGTGGCATACTAGACTATAATCTAGTAGTGTTCCCACAGTCCCAACAGTGTTACCACAGTCCCAACAGTGTTCCCACAGCACCAACAGTGTTCCCACAGCACCAACAGTGTTCCCACAGCACCAACAGTGTTCCCACAGTCCCAACAGTGTTCCCACAGCACCAACAGTGTTCCCACAGCACCAACAGTGTTCCCACAGCACCAACAGTGTTCCCACAGCACCAACAGTGTTCCCACAGCACCAACAGTGTTCCCACAGCACCAACAGTGTTACCACAGTCCCAACAGTGTTCCCACAGCACCAACAGTGTTCCCACAGCACCAACAGTGTTCCCACAGCACCAACAGTGTTCCCACAGCACCAACAGTGTTCCCACAGCACCAACAGTGTTCCCACAGCACCAACAGTGTTCCCACAGCACCAACAGTGTTCCCACAGTCCCAACAGTGTTCCCACAGCACCAACAGTGTTCCCACAGTCCCAACAGTGTTACCACAGTCCCAACAGTGTTCCCACAGCACCAACAGTGTTCCCACAGTCCCAACAGTGTTCCCACAGTCCCAACAGTGTTCCCACAGTCCCAACAGTCCCAACAGTGTTCCCACAGTCCCAACAGTGTTCCCACAGCACCAACAGTGTTCCCACAGTCCCAACAGTGTTCCCACAGTCCCAACAGTCCCAACAGTGTTCCCACAGTCCCAACAGTCCCAACAGTGTTCCCACAGTCCCAACAGTCCCAACAGTGTTCCCACAGCACCAACAGTGTTCCCACAGTCCCAACAGTGTTCCCACAGTCCCAACAGTCCCAACAGTGTTCCCACAGCACCAACAGTGTTCCCACAGCACCAACAGTGTTCCCACAGCACCAACAGTGTTCCCACAGTCCCAACAGTGTTCCCACAGTCCCAACAGTGTTCCCACAGCACCAACAGTGTTCCCACAGCACCAACAGTGTTCCCACAGCACCAACAGTGTTCCCACAGCACCAACAGTGTTCCCACAGCACCAACAGTGTTCCCACAGTCCCAACAGTGTTCCCACAGCACCAACAGTGTTCCCACAGTCCCAACAGTGTTCCCACAGTCCCAACAGTCCCAACAGTGTTCCCACAGCACCAACAGTGTTCCCACAGCACCAACAGTGTTCCCACAGTCCCAACAGTGTTCCCACAGCACCAACAGTCCCAACAGTGTTCCCACAGTCCCAACAGTCCCAACAGTGTTCCCACAGTCCCAACAGTCCCAACAGTGTTCCCACAGCACCAACAGTGTTCCCACAGTCCCAACAGTGTTCCCACAGTCCCAACAGTCCCAACAGTGTTCCCACAGCACCAACAGTGTTCCCACAGTCCCAACAGTGTTCCCACAGTCCCAACAGTGTTCCCACAGCACCAACAGTGTTCCCACAGTCCCAACAGTGTTCCCACAGTCCCAACAGTGTTCCCACAGTCCCAACAGTGTTCCCACAGTCCCAACAGTGTTCCCACAGCACCAACAGTGTTACCACAGTCCTAACAGTGTTACCACAGTCCCAACAGTGTTCCCACAGTCCCAACAGTGTTCCCACAGCACCAACAGTGTTCCCACAGTCCCAACAGTGTTCCCACAGTCCCAACAGTCCCAACAGTGTTCCCACAGCACCAACAGTGTTCCCACAGTCCCAACAGTGTTCCCACAGCACCAACAGTGTTCCCACAGCACCAACAGTGTTCCCACAGCAGCAACAGTGTTCCCACACCACCAACAGTGTTCCCACAGTCCCAACAGTGTTCCCACAGCACCAACAGTGTTCCCACAGTCCCAACAGTGTTCCCACAGTCCCAACAGTGTTCCCACAGCACCAACAGTGTTCCCACAGTCCCAACAGTGTTCCCACAGTCCCAACAGTGTTCCCACAGTCTCAACAGTGTTCCCACAGTCCCAACAGTGTTCCCACAGTCCCAACAGTGTTCCCACAGCACCAACAGTGTTCCCACAGTCCCAACAGTGTTCCCACAGTCCCAACAGTGTTCCCACAGTCCCAACAGTGTTCCCACAGTCCCAACAGTCCCAACAGTGTTCCCACAGCACCAACAGTGTTCCCACAGTCCCAACAGTCCCAACAGTGTTCCCACAGCACCAACAGTGTTCCCACAGCACCAACAGTGTTCCCACAGCACCAACAGTGTTCCCACAGCACCAACAGTGTTCCCACAGTCCCAACAGTGTTATCACAGTCCCAACAGTGTTACCACAGTCCCAACAGTGTTCCCACAGTCCCAACAGTGTTCCCACAGCACCAACAGTGTTCCCACAGTCCCAACAGTGTTCCCACAGCACCAACAGTGTTCCCACAGCACCAACAGTGTTCCCACAGCACCAACAGTGTTCCCACAGCACCAACAGTGTTCCCACAGCACCAACAGTGTTCCCACAGCACCAACAGTGTTCCCACAGCACCAACAGTGTTCCCACAGCACCAACAGTGTTACCACAGCACCAACAGTGTTCCCACAGCACCAACAGTGTTCCCACAGCACCAACAGTGTTCCCACAGTCCCAACAGTGTTCCCACAGCACCAACAGTGTTCCCACAGCACCAACAGTGTTCCCACAGCACCAACAGTGTTCCCACAGCACCAACAGTGTTCCCACAGCACCAACAGTGTTCCCACAGCACCAACAGTGTTCCCACAGCACCAACAGTGTTCCCACAGCACCAACAGTGTTCCCACAGCACCAACAGTGTTCCCACAGCACCAACAGTGTTCCCACAGCACCAACAGTGTTACCACAGCACCAACAGTGTTCCCACAGCACCAACAGTGTTCCCACAGTCCCAACAGTGTTCCCACAGCACCAACAGTGTTCCCACAGCACCAACAGTGTTCCCACAGCACCAACAGTGTTCCCACAGCACCAACAGTGTTCCCACAGCACCAACAGTGTTCCCACAGCACCAACAGTGTTCCCACAGCACCAACAGTGTTCCCACAGCACCAACAGTGTTCCCACAGCACCAACAGTGTTCCTACAGCACCAACAGTGTTCCCACAGCACCAACAGTGTTACCACAGCACCAACAGTGTTCCCACAGTCCCAACAGTGTTCCCACAGCACCAACAGTGTTACCACAGTCCCAACAGTGTTCCCACAGTCCCAACAGTGTTCCCACAGTCCCAACAGTGTTACCACAGTCCCAACAGTGTTACCACAGCACCAACAGTGTTACCACAGTCCCAACAGTGTTCCCACAGTCCCAACAGTGTTACTACAGTCCCAACAGTGTTCCCACAGTCCCAACAGTGTTCCCACAGTCCCAACAGTGTTACCACAGTCCCAACAGTGTTACCACAGTCCCAACAGTGTTCCCACAGTCCCAACAGTGTTACCACAGTCCCAACAGTGTTACTACAGCACCAACAGTGTTACCACAGTCCCAACAGTGTTCCCACAGTCCCAACAGTGTTACCACAGTCCCAACAGTGTTCCCACAGTCCCAACAGTGTTACCACAGCACCAACAGTGTTCCCACAGCACCAACAGTGTTCCCACAGCACCAACAGTGTTACCACAGTCCCAACAGTGTTCCCACAGTCCCAACAGTGTTCCCACAGTCCCAACAGTCCCAACAGTGTTACCACAGTCCCAACAGTGTTCCCACAGCACCAACAGTGTTCCCACAGCACCAACAGTGTTCCCACAGCACCAACAGTGTTCCCACAGTCCCAACAGTGTTACCACAGTCCCAACAGTGTTACCACAGTCCCAACAGTGTTCCCACAGTCCCAACAGTGTTACCACAGTCCCAACAGTGTTACCACAGCACCAACAGTGTTACCACAGCACCAACAGTGTTCCCACAGCACCAACAGTGTTCCCACAGTCCCAACAGTGTTCCCACAGCACCAACAGTGTTCCCACAGTCCCAACAGTGTTCCCACAGTCCCAACAGTGTTACCACAGTCCCAACAGTGTTCCCACAGTCCCAACAGTGTTACCACAGCACCAACAGTGTTCCCACAGCACCAACAGTGTTCCCACAGCACCAACAGTGTCCCCACAGCACCAACAGTGTTCCCACAGTCCCAACAGTGTTATCACAGTCCCAACAGTGTTACCACAGTCCCAACAGTGTTCCCACAGTCCCAACAGTGTTCCCACAGCACCAACAGTGTTCCCACAGTCCCAACAGTGTTCCCACAGCACCAACAGTGTTCCCACAGCACCAACAGTGTTCCCACAGCACCAACAGTGTTCCCACAGCACCAACAGTGTTCCCACAGCACCAACAGTGTTCCCACAGCACCAACAGTGTTCCCACAGCACCAACAGTGTTACCACAGTCCCAACAGTCCCAACAGTGTTCCCACAGCACCAACAGTGTTCCCACAGCACCAACAGTGTTCCCACAGCACCAACAGTGTTCCCACAGCACCAACAGTGTTCCCACAGCACCAACAGTGTTCCCACAGTCCCAACAGTGTTATCACAGTCCCAACAGTGTTACCACAGTCCCAACAGTGTTCCCACAGTCCCAACAGTGTTCCCACAGCACCAACAGTGTTCCCACAGTCCCAACAGTGTTCCCACAGCACCAACAGTGTTCCCACAGCACCAACAGTGTTCCCACAGCACCAACAGTGTTCCCACAGCACCAACAGTGTTCCCACAGCACCAACAGTGTTCCCACAGCACCAACAGTGTTCCCACAGTCCCAACAGTGTTCCCACAGCACCAACAGTGTTCCCACAGCACTAACAGTGTTCCCACAGCACCAACAGTGTTCCCACAGCACCAACAGTGTTCCCACAGCACCAACAGTGTTCCCACAGCACCAACAGTGTTCCCACAGCACCAACAGTGTTCCCACAGCACCAACAGTGTTCCCACAGCACCAACAGTGTTCCCACAGCACCAACAGTGTTCCCACAGCACCAACAGTGTTCCCACAGCACCAACAGTGTTCCCACAGCACCAACAGTGTTCCCACAGCACCAACAGTGTTACCACAGCACCAACAGTGTTCCCACAGCACCAACAGTGTTCCCACAGTCCCAACAGTGTTCCCACAGCACCAACAGTGTTCCCACAGCACCAACAGTGTTCCCACAGCACCAACAGTGTTCCCACAGCACCAACAGTGTTCCCACAGCACCAACAGTGTTCCCACAGCACCAACAGTGTTCCCACAGCACCAACAGTGTTCCCACAGCACCAACAGTGTTCCCACAGCACCAACAGTGTTCCCACAGCACCAACAGTGTTCCCACAGCACCAACAGTGTTACCACAGCACCAACAGTGTTCCCACAGCACCAACAGTGTTCCCACAGCACCAACAGTGTTCCCACAGCACCAACAGTGTTCCTACAGCACCAACAGTGTTCCCACAGCACCAACAGTGTTACCACAGCACCAACAGTGTTCCCACAGTCCCAACAGTGTTCCCACAGCACCAACAGTGTTACCACAGTCCCAACAGTGTTCCCACAGTCCCAACAGTGTTCCCACAGTCCCAACAGTGTTACCACAGTCCCAACAGTGTTACCACAGCACCAACAGTGTTACCACAGTCCCAACAGTGTTCCCACAGTCCCAACAGTGTTACTACAGTCCCAACAGTGTTCCCACAGTCCCAACAGTGTTCCCACAGTCCCAACAGTGTTACCACAGTCCCAACAGTGTTACCACAGTCCCAACAGTGTTCCCACAGTCCCAACAGTGTTACCACAGTCCCAACAGTGTTACTACAGCACCAACAGTGTTACCACAGTCCCAACAGTGTTCCCACAGTCCCAACAGTGTTACCACAGTCCCAACAGTGTTCCCACAGTCCCAACAGTGTTACCACAGCACCAACAGTGTTCCCACAGCACCAACAGTGTTCCCACAGCACCAACAGTGTTACCACAGTCCCAACAGTGTTCCCACAGTCCCAACAGTGTTCCCACAGTCCCAACAGTCCCAACAGTGTTACCACAGTCCCAACAGTGTTCCCACAGCACCAACAGTGTTCCCACAGCACCAACAGTGTTCCCACAGCACCAACAGTGTTCCCACAGTCCCAACAGTGTTCCCACAGTCCCAACAGTGTTACCACAGTCCCAACAGTGTTCCCACAGTCCCAACAGTGTTACCACAGTCCCAACAGTGTTACCACAGCACCAACAGTGTTACCACAGCACCAACAGTGTTCCCACAGCACCAACAGTGTTCCCACAGTCCCAACAGTGTTCCCACAGCACCAACAGTGTTCCCACAGTCCCAACAGTGTTCCCACAGTCCCAACAGTGTTACCACAGTCCCAACAGTGTTCCCACAGTCCCAACAGTGTTACCACAGCACCAACAGTGTTACCACAGCACCAACAGTGTTCCCACAGCACCAACAGTGTTCCCACAGTCCCAACAGTGTTCCCACAGCACCAACAGTGTTCCCACAGTCCCAACAGTGTTCCCACAGTCCCAACAGTGTTACCACAGTCCCAACAGTGTTCCCACAGCACCAACAGTGTTCCCACAGTCCCAACAGTGTTCCCACAGTCCCAACAGTGTTACCACAGTCCCAACAGTGTTACCACAGTCCCAACAGTGTTACCACAGTCCCAACAGTGTTACCACAGTCCCAACAGTGTTACCACAGCACCAACAGTGTTCCCACAGCACCAACAGTGTTACCACAGTCCCAACAGTGTTACCACAGTCCCAACAGTGTTCCCACAGCACCAACAGTGTTCCCACAGTCCCAACAGTGTTCCCACAGCACCAACAGTGTTCCCACAGCACCAACAGTGTTCCCACAGCACCAACAGTGTTCACCACAGCATGATTGGTCCACCACCATCCAACACGCATGATTGGTCCACCACCATCCAACACACATGATTGGTCCACCATCATCCAACACACATGATTGGTCCACCACCATCCAACACACATGATTGGTCCACCACCATCCAACACACATGATTGGTCCACCACCATCCAACACGCATGATTGGTCCACCACCATCCAACACGCATGATTGGTCCACCACCATCCAACACACATGATTGGTCCACCACCATCCATCACACATGATTGGTCCACCACCATCCAATACACATGATTGGTCCACCACCATCCAACACACATGATTGGTCCACCATCATCCAACACACATGATTGGTCTACCACCATCCAACACACATGATTGGTCCACCACAATCCAACACACAATAGAACTGTTATCCTCAGAGCCAATCATCATCCAATCATCCAGAGTGGACCAATCATCTAAGCCTCGCTCTACTGCCCAGCCAGGCTCTAAAAGCCTTGTTTCCCTCGCAGTTGTTAACGCCAATGACCCTTGACCCCTTGACAGGTTAGAGGTCACAGGCGACCTGACCTCTCCTGCGGGAGGTGTTAGCCTCCCACTGCTGTAATGGCAGGAGGTGCCATTGTGGGGCGGTCCCATCACTGTTTCCGGGTTATAAAATGAGTTCCCTGCCAAGAACTCACTGTGCTCTCTGTGCTCAGTGTGCTACGCTGTGCTCACTGTGCTCACTGTGCTACACTGTGCTCACTGTGCTACACTGTGCTACACTGTGCTACGCTGTGCTACGCTGTGGTACGCTGTGGCAAATTCTAACTTACTCTATCACACAGCTAAGAGAATGTAACCTAACATGACTTAACCTAATCCAACTTAATCTAACTTAACGTAACCCAATCTGAGATGGTCTAATCTGACCTAACTTGAACAAACTTGACCTAACCTGACTTGACTTGACCTAACATGACCTAACCTGACCTAACTTGACCTAACATGGCCTAATTTGACCTAAATTGATTGTCAGCTAAATAACAACCTTTCGGCTGTTCATTTGTACACTGTATTATGCTCAGTGTTGTAGTATGCTCAGTATTGTATTATGCACAGTGTTGTATTATGCACAGTGTTGTATTATGCACAGTGTTGTATTATGCTCAGTATTGTATTATGCACAGTGTTGTATTATGCACAGTATTGTATTATGCACAGTATTGTATTATGCACAGTGTTGTATTATGTACAGTGTTGTATTATGCACAGTATTGTATTATGCACAGTATTGTATTATGCACAGTGTTGTATTATGTACAGTATTGTATTATGTACAGTATTGTATTATGCACAGTGTTGTATTATGCACAGTATTGTATTATGCACAGTATTGTATTATGCACAGTGTTGTATTATGTACAGTATTGTATTATGCACAGTATTGTATTATGCACAGTATTGTATTATGCACAGTATTGTATTATGCACAGTATTGTATTATGCACAGTATTGTATTATGCACAGTATTGTATTATGCACAGTATTGTATTATGCACAGTATTGTATTATGCTCAGTATTGTATTATGCACAGTATTGTATTATGCACAGTATTGTATTATGCACAGTATTGTATTATGCACAGTATTGTATTATGCACAGTATTGTATTATGCACAGTGTTGTATTATGCACAGTATTGTATTATGCACAGTATTGTATTATGCACAGTGTTGTATTATGTACAGTATTGTATTATGCACAGTATTGTATTATGCACAGTATTGTATTATGCACAGTGTTGTATTATGTACAGTGTTGTATTATGCACAGTATTGTATTATGCACAGTGTTGTATTATGCACAGTGTTGTATTATGCACAGTGTTGTATTATGTACAGTGTTGTATTATGCACAGTATTGTATTATGCACAGTATTGTATTATGCACAGTATTGTATTATGCACAGTATTGTATTATGCACAGTATTGTATTATGCACAGTATTGTATTATGCACAGTATTGTATTATGCACAGTGTTGTATTATGCACAGTATTGTATTATGCACAGTATTGTATTATGCACAGTGTTGTATTATGTACAGTATTGTATTATGCACAGTATTGTATTATGCACAGTATTGTATTATGCACAGTATTGTATTATGCACAGTATTGTATTATGCACAGTATTGTATTATGCACAGTATTGTATTATGCACAGTATTGTATTATGCACAGTATTGTATTATGCACAGTATTGTATTATGCACAGTATTGTATTATGCACAGTATTGTATTATGCACAGTATTGTATTATGCACAGTATTGTATTATGCACAGTATTGTATTATGCACAGTATTGTATTATGCACAGTATTGTATTATGCACAGTATTGTATTATGCACAGTATTGTATTATGCACAGTATTGTATTATGCACAGTATTGTATTATGCACAGTATTGTATTATGCACAGTATTGTATTATGCACAGTATTGTATTATGCACAGTATTGTATTATGCACAGTATTGTATTATGCACAGTATTGTATTATGCACAGTATTGTATTATGCACAGTATTGTATTATGCACAGTATTGTATTATGCACAGTATTGTATTATGCACAGTAAACCTTGTATTTTGATTTATAATTCATCCAGGTTTTTTTTTTTTTTTTAATTTTTGCTTTAGTCTGCATTGATTTGTCTTTTTTGACTTATCTCAAGTGTTGATATTATTATATTGTTATAGTTGTATAAGTAAGATGAAGCAATACACTTTTAATGTTAACTTTTATTTGATATTCAATTTTTTTATAAAATTTTGGCAAGTATTTAAAAAAAAAATTATATTTTCCTTGTGTTTTATATAAAATTTTTGTAAGTGTGTAGTCATTATTATAAGTTTTGTATTAGTGTTAATGTTTAATGTATTAATTATCAAGTTCTAATTAGTGTGATCACTTCACGTAAGTTCAACAATGTGGTTTGTTTTAATAGTTATCTATAATTATTATTATTTGAATTAGCTTTTTATTATCCATGTGATAATTACAAAGTTTTATTTAGTGTGAGCAGTTCAAGTAAGTTTAAATGTTATGTTGTGTAACCTGTGGCGTTTGATATCTTGTTTGATATCTGTTGATATCTGTTGTCTTCTGATTGGTTGTTTAGTTTAGTATGAGTTCTTTGTTTGTTTGTTTTAATGTGTGACTCCTGTTTTTCCTTAAGATCTGATAAGGAATACGAGAAGTGTTTGAAACGTCATGCTATTTAAAGTCAAGATTCTGAGACAAGATATCTGTTATATCAATGGTTTTCCTGTTCATTTATATATATATATATATATATATATATATATATATATATATATATATATATATATATATATATATATATATATATATATGTGTATATATATATATATAATATACATATATATATACATATATATATATATATATATATATATATATATATATATATATATATATATATATATATATATATATATATATATATATATATATTAAACCAGTGTGTTCGTCATGTGTGGCGAGCGGTAAATATGTACCTACATGTGTAAGTCCTGAGCTGCCTGGTGGGTCTCTCCGTGTGTGTGGAGACTTGCTGACGAAGGTAGAGCCCACCAGGAGAGATCAGGGTCGGGGTTCGAAGCCTCAGGAAATGTGGAACCAGGAAGGAGAGGCAAGACTTTTGGGGACCTTCAGAGGGAACACTGTAGCCGTCAAGGGAACACTGTAGCTGTCAAGGGAACACTGTAGCTGTCAAGGGAACACTGTAGCTGCCAAGGGAGCACTGTAGCTATCAAGGGAGCACTGTAGCTATCAAGGGAGCACTGTAGCTGTCAAGGGAACACTGTAGCTGTCAAGAGAGCACTGTAGCTGTCAAGGGAACACTGTAGCTGCCAAGGGAGCACTGTAGCTATCAAGGGAGCACTGTAGCTATCAAGGGAACACTGTAGCTGTCAAGGGAACACTGTAGCTGCCAAGGGAGCACTGTAGCTATCAAGGGAGCACTGTAGCTATCAAGGGAGCACTGTAGCTGTCAAGGGAACACTGTAGCTGTCAAGAGAGCACTGTAGCTGTCAAGGGAACACTGTAGCCGTCAAGGGAGCACTGTAGCCGTCAAGGGAGCACTGTAGCCGTCAAGGGAACACTGTAGCTGTCAAGGGAGCACTGTAGCTGTCAAGGGAACACTGTAGCTGTCAAGGGAACACTGTAGCTGTCAAGGGAGCACTGTAGCCGTCAAGGGAGCACTGTAGCAGTCAAGGGAACACTGTAGCTGTCAAGGGAACACTGTAGCTATCAAGGGAACACTGTAGCCGCCAAGGGAACATTGTAGCTGTCAAGGGAGCACTGTAACACCAGGGTAACACTGTAACATCAGGATAACACTGTAACATCAGGATAACACTGTAACATCACGATAACACTGTAACATCAGGATAACACTGTAACATCACGATAACACTGTAACCATCACGGTAACACTGTAACCATCACGGTAACACTGTAACCATCACGGTAACACTGTAACCATCACGGTAACACTGTAACCATCACCGTAACACTGTAACCATCACCGTAACACTGTAACCATCACGGTAACACTGTCATCAGGGTAACAATGTAACATCAGGGTAACACTGTAACCATCACGGTAACACTGTAACCATCACCGTAACACTGTAACCACCACCGTAACACTGTAACCATCACGGTAACACTGTCATCATGGTAACACTGTAACATCAGGGTAACACTGTAACATCAAGATAACACTGTAACATCACAATAACACTGTAACCATCACGGTAACACTGTAACATCACGATAACACTGTAACATCAGGGTAACACTGTAACCATCACGGTAACACTGTAACCATGACCGTAACACTGTAACCATCACGGTAACACTGTAACCATCACAGTAACACTGTAACAATCACCGTAACGATGTAACCATCACGGTAACACTGTCATCACGGTAACACTGTAACATCAGGGTAACACTGTAACATCAGGGTGACACTGTAACATCAGGGTAACACTGTAACATCACGATAACACTGTAACATCAAGATAACGCGACTGTTTGACATCGTACTTAAGTAATAACTAGGCCTAAGCAACTGTAGTTCACTACTAAACAGGAGTTTCTGCAACAGACGGTTAATATGATACTTATACTTTTGGGTCAAAGTTATGCCGTGTTGATGACGGTGGATGTTATCATAATTGTTCACGACGGAACGACACGTCGTTGGTCAACCTGTGTTGTTTGGTTATCATCAGCCACGTTATCGTCACTCATCGTCTGGTCGTGTATGGCAGATATCATCATTAAGGAATCTTACCAAAAAAAAAGGTCACTTTTTTGACCCCAAAGGTAAACAAAATACTCACTTTTCCGTTTCCGTCTGTTCCGGAGGAGAGTGGCGCTGTCCTCAGCTTCCTCTTCGAAGTCAAGTTCCTCGTCTTGGCTCCTCCTAGCGGCGTCTAGTTCCTCGCTACGACCCTCCCATTCACTATAGTCACTATCGCCGCTGGTGTCGTTATCCGCGACGCTGCTATCATTAATTGCGTCGGAAATTTCCATCTGAACAGCCTGGAACGTCGACGCAGCGTCCGACCGCTCGAGATGAGCAGCTTCCGCGACGCGGGAAAAGAGGACGCGAAATGAGCTATCGTCAGAGACATTTGCTTCCATGGCGGCGCCTCCTGAGAAGTTGGGAACTTGTAGCGGAGTTTGGCTGGTGTTGTTGCTGAGGGAAGAAGCAGCGAGGCATCTCACAGCATCAGCTGTGTCAGTCTGCTGTGGCAGGTCTTCTGGGGGGGTGCTGGCTATCGCCAGTCTGTCACTAAAAGGGTCAATTTTGTTCGCTGAGTCGCGCGTTTGACTCGAGGTGAGATTGGCCCTTAAACGGTCTCTGTTGCACCCTAGTGCCACACTGGCACTCCGGGCCGGCCGGTTATGGCTGCCAGGTAGCTCTTGTGAGCCCCGAGCACCTGGCACTGTGGCGCCGGCTGTGTCGTGAGAGTTGAGAGCTCCGGGAGCAAGGCTCTCAGAGACGTCGATGTGTCCATTATTTGTGTTCCTGCGTCCGTATGTGTTCTCCAGTCCGGATGGCGGCTGATCAACACGGCTGAGTGATGAGTCTGCCACACGGCTGAGTGATGAGTCTGCCACACGGCTGAGTGATGAGTCTGCCACACGGCTGAGTGATGAGTCTGCCACACGGCTGAGTGATGAGTCTGCCACACGGCTGAGTGATGAGTCTGCAACACGGCTGAGTGAGTGATCTTCCAAGCGCTTGAGTGATCGATTTTCCACGCCGTTCCAGAGCTGATCTTCCACGTTGCTGAGATAGCGGCCACTTACACTCTGATATCTTAAACTTGCGACGTATTTGTGTAGTGGCTGCGGGGGTCGAGTGCCGTAGTTATCGCGACTAAACGACCCAGAGAACGACGCGCTGTAGGCCTCAGAGAGCGCAGCATCCGACGACTTCTGCGGGAGATGTGGCCGCGTCATCTGCTCCAGCAGACGGCTCCGCGCCCTCAGCAGAGAGCCCGCAGACGTGATAGATGAGTGGGATTCGTTGTGGAGGAGTTTTAGCGACGAGTCCGCCGGCGTATGGCTCATATTGATCAGAGTCCGGACTGGGCCGGATGGAGGCATCTTCGAAGCATCCTCCAGGAGTGCCTCTCCTGCCTCCGGCATGACCGGAGATGTACCCATTTGTCTCACAGTGCCAAAGATTCTCGTTGTAGATTCAGGAAGCCTCTGGGATTCGAACGAGGCTTGGGATGATGCGTGTCTGGTAGTGGAGAAGACGCAGACACACTGCGCCAGGAGCAGCAGCGCCAGTAGCAGCAGCCTGAGGACACAGCAGACTTTCTGCGACTCACAGAAGCATCGCGAATGAGAGGAACAAACAGCGTGACTCCTACAGGAGGCGATAGTTAGCGATCGTTCACGTGAGGGCAGAATCCCCCGGGCTACCTCCCACTGGGACCCCGGGGGAGAGAGGGTCACACACCTACCAATCATACATGTATGGACACACCCGAGCCATACACACAAACATGTGCCCGAGGCCACACATGTGAAGGTCACTCTGCCCAAACCTCACCCACAATTATCCACGCCAGGCAGAGACACAGCCATCAGGAGACACCGTAAGCCCGTTAACTACCGTTAACTACCGTTAGCTCGTTAAGACAATGGGCCCTGCGTGCCCCAAGACACTGTTCAAGGAGGAGCAGGTGTCTGCTCTCTGCTCTCGGTCACTATCTTACACCTTTGGTTCCTGGTTTCTACATTATTTTCAAACACAAACACTATCAATTAATACACTATAGTGACTGGCCGGCCTCCAGTAATGGTGAAAGTTCACGCTAAATGCATAATAAATTATCTATTTATACATATGTGTCAAGTGGGATCGTTTAGGAACAAATTGTCCAGTTGAACTACCAATTAGAGGCAGTAATTGTTCACAATCGTGTGTTGAACAGTGAATTTGTTTGTGTTGAACAGTGGTGTTGGTACGTGTTGAACAGTGATGATGCTACGTGTTGAACAGTGTTGTTGAACAGTGGTGTTGCTACGTGTTGAACAGTGTTGCTGCGTGTTGAACAGTGTTGTTGCTACGTGTTGAACAGTGGTGTTGCTACGTGTTGAACAGTGGTGTTGCTACGTGTTGAACAGTGTTGCTGCACCGTGTTGAACAGTGTTGTTGCAACGTGTTGAACAGTGGTGTTGAACAGTGTTGAACAGTGGTGTTGCTACGTGTTCAACAGTGGTGTTGAACAGTGTTGAACAGTGTTGTTGCTACGTGTTGAACAGTGGTGTTGCTACGTGTTGAACAGTGTTGTTGCTACGTGTTGAACAGTGTTGTTGCTACGTGTTGAACAGTGGTGTTGCTACGTGTTGAACAGTGGTGCTGAACAGTGTTGAACAGTGTTGTTGCTACGTGTTGAACAGTGGTGTTGCTACGTGTTGAACAGTGGTGTTGCTACGTGTTGAACAGTGTTGTTGCTACGTGTTGAACAGTGTTGTTGCTACGTGTTGAACAGTGTTGTTGCTACGTGTTGAACAGTGTTGTTGCTAGGTGTTGAACAGTAGTGTTGCTACGTGTTGAACAGTGGTGTTGCTACGTGTTGAACAGTGTTGTTGCTACGTGTTGAACAGTGTTGTTGCTACGTGTTGAACAGTGGTGTTGCTACGTGTTGAACAGTGTTGTTGCTAGGTGTTGAACAGTAGTGTTGAACAGTGTTGAACAGTGTTGTTGCTACGTGTTGAACAGTGGTGTTGCTACGTGTTGAACAGTAGTGTTTCTACGTGTTGAACAGTGTTGTTGAACAGTGTTGAACAGTGTTGTTGAACAGTGTTGAACAGTGGTGTTGCTACGTGTTGAACAGTGGTGTTGCTACGTGTTGAACAGTGTTGTTGCTACGTGTTGAACAGTGTTGTTGAACAGTGTTGAACACTGTTGTTGAACAGTGGTGTTGCTACGTGTTGAACAGTAGTGTTGCTACGTGTTGAACAGTGTTGTTGCTACGTGTTGAACAGTGGTGTTGCTACGTGTTGAACAGTGTTGTTGCTAGGTGTTGAACAGTAGTGTTGCTACGTGTTGAACAGTGTTGTTGAACAGTGTTGAACAGTGTTGTTGAACAGTGTTGAACACTGTTGTTGAACAGTGGTGTTGCTACGTGTTGAACAGTGTTGTTGCTAGGTGTTGAACAGTAGTGTTGAACAGTGTTGAACAGTGTTGTTGCTACGTGTTGAACAGTGGTGTTGCTACGTGTTGAACAGTAGTGTTTCTACGTGTTGAACAGTGTTGTTGAACAGTGTTGAATAGTGTTGTTGAACAGTGTTGAACAGTGTTGTTGCTACGTGTTGAACAATGGTGTTGCTACGTGTTGAACAGTGTTGTTGCTACGTGTTGAACAGTGTTGTTGAACAGTGTTGAACACTGTTGTTGAACAGTGGTGTTGCTACGTGTTGAACAGTAGTGTTGCTACGTGTTGAACAGTGTTGTTGCTACGTGTTGAACAGTGGTGTTGCTACGTGTTGAACAGTGTTGTTGCTAGGTGTTGAACAGTAGTGTTGCTACGTGTTGAACAGTGTTGTTGAACAGTGTTGAACACTGTTGTTGAACAGTGGTGTTGCTACGTGTTGAACAGTGGTGTTGCTACGTGTTGAACAGTGTTGTTGCTAGGTGTTGAACAGTAGTGTTGCTACGTGTTGAACAGTGTTGTTGAACAGTGTTGAACACTGTTGTTGAACAGTGGTGTTGCTACGTGTTGAACAGTGGTGTTGCTACGTGTTGAACAGTGTTGAACACTGTTGTTGAACAGTGGTGTTGCTACGTGTTGAACAGTGTTGTTGAACAGTGTTGAACACTGTTGTTGAACAGTGGTGTTGCTACGTGTTGAACACTGTTGTTGAACAGTGGTGTTGCTACGTGTTGAACACTGTTGTTGAACAGTGGTGTTGCTACGTGTTGAACAGTGGTGTTGCTACGTGTTCAACACTGTTGTTGAACAGTAGTGTTCCTACGTGTTGAACACTGTTGTTGAACAGTAGTGTTCCTACGTGTTGAACAGTGTTGTTGAACAGTGTTGTTGCTACGTGTTGAACAGTGTTGTTGAACAGTGGTGTTGCTACGTGTTGAACAGTGTTGTTGAACAGTGGTGTTGCTAGGTGTTGAACAGTAGTGTTCCTACGTGTTGAACAGTGTTGTTGAACAGTGGTGTTGCTACGTGTTGAATAGTGATGTTGAACAGTGTTGCTGCACCGTGTTGAACAGTGGTGTTCACCAGGCTGAGTGAACACACACCATCCCAGCCTCCCATCATCTCATCAGCGCCACACGATGCTCCTCATCCCTCACACACTAGCACCCTCACCACTCACAGTATTTACAACCACCTCCACCTTGCCAATGTTCCAACTCTTCAACTCACAAAGTCCTCTAATACTCTTTTAAAAAATTTCCAAAACAGTTTCACATGCCTACGAGACGGAAGATGAATCTGTCTGACAGCATCACCGGAGATAACAACGAGTTTAGTATAGAATAGACACAATAAACACAGTTTTAAACTGCCAATTTCACTTGAGATATGATAATTGTTTGAGAAATTATGCACGTTCGTAGCTTCGAGGTTGACAGTGTATCTTAGAGGGTCACGAGGTGTCTAAGGGGATATTGACGAGGCACTGCTGCTCCTTGGGTTACTGGAGTCGCTCTCGTAGGTCAAGCGAGGGGGGTGGGGGGGTGGGGGGGTTCGAGGACGACTTGGAGTGGAGGGTGATAGAGGAGAGGGGAGAGCATCAGAGGCTCCGAGGGCGAGCAGCTACCTCACACTCCCACTACCAGAGGTATACTGGACGCAAATCAATGGTGGAGCTGTGGAGGGCTGGCTGGGGTTGCTAGCCTCCCCACGCACGCACACGCACACGCACACACACACACACTCACGCACACACGTTAGAAAGAACGTTTTCAGTGTCAGAGTAGTTAACAGGTGGAATGCATTAGGCAGTGATGTGGTGGAGGCTGACTCCATACACAGTTTATAATGTAGATATGATAGAGCCCAATAGGCTCAGGAACCTGTACACCAGTTGATTGACGGTTGAGAGGCGGGACCAAAGAGCCAGAGCTCAACCCCCTCAAACACAACTAGGTAAGTACACACACATACACACACAAAACTAGAAAAAGACCCAAAAATATGGAACAAGGATCGTTCCGGAGTTAAGAGGACTGACCTATGAAGAGGGACTGAGCTAACTAGACCTGACTACGCTGAAGGAAAGAAGGAACACGGCAGACATGACGACGACATTCAAGATACTATGGGAGGGTTGACAAAGTAGATATACATTGTTCAGATAGAGGAACAGCAGCAGGAGAGGACATAGTTGACAGCTGGGAACATAGATGAGCCACAGGGCTGTCAGGAGGAACTGTCAGCTTCAGACACTGGGACAGTAGAGTCAACCCCAGACACTAGACAGTAGACAGTCAGCCCCAGACACTAGACAGTAGACAGTCAACCCCAGACACTAGACAGTAGACAGTCAGCTCCAGACACTGGGACAGTAGACAGTCAGCCCCAGACACTAGACAGTAGACAGTCAGCCCCAGACACTAGACAGTAGACAGTCAGCCCCAGACACTAGACAGTAGACAGTCAGCCCCAGACACTAGACAGTAGACAGTCAGCCCCAGACACTGGACAGTAGACAGTCAGCCCCAGACACTGGGACAGTAGACAGTCAGCCCCAGACACTAGACAGTAGACAGTCAGCCCCAGACACTGGACAGTAGACAGTCAGCCCCAGACACTAGACAGTAGACAGTCAGCCCCAGACACTAGACAGTAGACAGTCAGCCCCAGACACTGGGACAGTAGACTGTCAGCCCCCGACACTGGGACAGTAGACAGTCAGCCCCAGACACTAGACAGTAGACAGTCAGCTCCAGACACTAGACAGTAGACAGTCAGCCCCAGACACTAGACAGTAGACAGTCAGCCCCAGACACTGGGACAGTAGACAGTCAGCCCCAGACACTGGACAGTAGACAGTCAACCCCAGACACTAGACAGTAGACAGTCAACCCCAGACACTGGGACAGTAGACAGTCAGCCCCAGACACTGGGACAGTAGACAGTCAGCCCCAGACACTGGACAGTAGACAGTCAGCTCCAGACACTAGACAGTAGACAGTCAGCCCCAGACACTAGACAGTAGACAGTCAACCCCAGACACTGGGACAGTAGACTGTCAGCCCCAGACACTGGGACAGTAGACAGTCAGCCCCAGACACTAGACAGTAGACAGTCAGCTCCAGACACTAGACAGTAGACAGTCAGCCCCAGACACTAGACAGTAGACAGTCAGCCCCAGACACTGGACAGTAGACAGTCAGCCCCAGACACTAGACAGTAGACAGTCAGCCCCAGACACTAGACAGTAGACAGTCAGCCCCAGACACTAGACAGTAGACAGTCAACCCCAGACACTAAACAGTAGACAGTCAGCCCCAGACACTTCCGAATGATAGCCACATTACAGCCATATTAAGCTATAAATATATGTCTAATATAGCCTCAATAGCCATATTAAGTGAATCTACAATAATTCAAGAAATACACGTGAAATCCTCCCAGTACTAGTGTGTGTGTGTCCAGAAATTGGAGAAAATCAGGCCCAAGCGTTCGAGGACTCCCCTAGAACAAACACGTAAGGGGGGTTTTACAACGTAATTGCAAATCCCATTAGTGCGAGATAATAGGGGCCAGGAAAAGGGGTGAGTAAGAGGTGAGAGAGAGAGAGAGAGAGAGAGAGAGAGAGAGAGAGAGAGAGAGAGAGAGAGAGAGGAGGGCTAGGGACCTGAGGTGATTGTCTACAGAGGGAGCAGCTGTCTGGCCTCTTGTGGGATATTTAATTATAAAAGGTACATTCTCACTCTACAGTAACATCCCAAATGAAGTCAAGTACATTATACTCGGATAACAATCTTAGAGTTAAACAGTGCCTGTAAGCCTAAAATAATCCCCTAGGAGGCCTATAGAAGCTGCCAGCTTGCGTGCAATGTTACAGGCTGCGGGGGGGCATCCAGCAGATCTTCTGAAGACATAATCACCGGCTGCTGGAAGCACCTTGTTCAGGGAAAGTATCTCTATTCGGTGGTTAATGATCGTTAGTGTTTGGTTCAGCCAATAAACTGAGAATCATTGAGAGTACAGATGACTTGAGTGCTGTTTGGGAGTGTTTTGCGTGAGGTTTAAGTGGTTTGAGTGTGTGTCTTCAGAGCAGACATACCCAAGAGGGCTGCAGAGCAGACAGTGGAAACACCTAGGCATTGGGGTACAATCAACAAGCCACACAACACTACAATCATCAAGCCATACAACACCACAATCAACAAGCCACACAACACCACAATCATCAAGCCACACAACACCACAATCAACAAGCCACACAACACCACAATCATCAAGCCATACAACACCACAATCAACAAGCCACACAACACCACAATCATCAAGCCACACAACACCACAATCAACAAGCCACACAACACCACAATCATCAAGCCATACAACACCACAATCAACAAGCCACACAACACCACAATCAACCAGCCACACAACACCACAATCAACCAGCCATACAACACCACAATCAACCAGCCACACAACACCACAATCATCATGCCATACAACAACACAATCAACAAGCCATACAACACCACAATCAACAAGCCATACAACACTACAATCAACAAGCCACACAACACCACAATACAAGCCATACAACACCACAATCCACCAGCCATACAACACCACAATCAACCAGCCATACAACACTACAATCAACAAGCCATACAACACCACAATCAACAAGCCACACAACACCACAATCAACCAGCCATACAACACCACAATCAACAAGCCACACAACACCACAATCAACAAGCCATACAACACTACAATCAACAAACCACACAACACCACAATCAACCAGCCATACAACACTACAATCAACAAGCCACACAACACCACAATACAAGCCATACAACACCACAATCCACCAGCCATACAACACCACAATCAACCAGCCATACAACACTACAATCAACAAGCCACACAACACCACAATCAACCAGCCATACAACACCACAATCAACCAGCCATACAACACCACAATCAACAAGCCACACAACACCACAATCAACAAGCCATACAACACTATAATCAACAAACCACACAACACCACAATCAACCAGCCATACAACACCACAATCAACCAGCCACACAACACCACAATCATCATGCCATACAACAACACAATCAACAAGCCATACAACACCACAATCAACAAGCCATACAACACTACAATCAACAAGCCACACAACACCACAATACAAGCCATACAACACCACAATCCACCAGCCATACAACACCACAATCAACCAGCCATACAACACTACAATCAACAAGCCATACAATACCACAATCAACAAGCCACACAACACCACAATCAACCAGCCATACAACACCACAATCAACAAGCCACACAACACCACAATCAACAAGCCATACAACACTACAATCAACAAACCACACAACACCACAATCAACCAGCCATACAACACTACAATCAACAAGCCACACAACACCACAATACAAGCCATACAACACCACAATCCACCAGCCATACAACACCACAATCAACCAGCCATACAACACTACAATCAACAAGCCACACAACACCACAATCAACCAGCCATACAACACCACAATCAACCAGCCATACAACACCACAATCAACCAGCCATACAACACCACAATCAACCAGCCATACAACACCACAATCAACCAACCACACAACACCACAATCAACCAGACATACAACACCACAATCAACAAGCCATACAACACCACAATCAACCAGCCATACAACACTACAATCAACAAGCCATACAACACCACAATCAACAAGCCATACAACACCACAATCAACAAGCCACACAACACCACAATCAACCAGCCATACAACACTACAATCAACAAGCCATACAACACCACAATCAACAAGCCATACAACACCACAATCAACAAGCCATACAACACCACAATCAACCAGCCATACAACACCACAATCAACAAGCCATACAACACCACAATCAACCAGCCATACAACACTACAATCAACAAGCCATACAACACCACAATCAACAAGCCATACAACACCACAATCAACAAGCCACACAACACCACAATCAACCAGCCATACAACACCACAATCAACCAACCACACAACACCACAATCAACCAGCCATACAACTCCACAATCAACCAGCCATACAACACCACAATCAACAAGCCATACAACACCACAATCAACAAGCCACACAACACCACAATCAACCAGCCATACAACACCACAATCAACAAGCCATACAACACCACAATCAACAAGCCATACAACACCACAATCAACCAGCCATACAACACCACAATCAACCAGCCATACAACACCACAATCAACAAGCCATACAACACCACAATCAACCAGCCATACAACACTACAATCAACAAGCCATACAACACCACAATCAACAAGCCATACAACACCACAATCAACAAGCCACACAACACCACAATCAACCAGCCATACAACACCACAATCAACCAACCACACAACACCACAATCAACCAGCCATACAACTCCACAATCAACCAGCCATACAACACCACAATCAACAAGCCATACAACACCACAATCAACCAGCCATACAACACTACAATCAACAAGCCATACAACACCACAATCAACAAGCCATACAACACCACAATCAACAAGCCACACAACACCACAATCAACCAGCCATACAACACCACAATCAACCAGCCATACAACACCACAATCAACCAGCCATACAACACCACAATCAACAAGCCATACAACACCACAATCAACAAGCCATACAACACCACAATCAACAAGCCACACAACACCACAATCAACCAGCCATACAACACCACAATCAACCAGCCATACAACACCACAATCAACCAGCCATACAACACCACAATCAACCAGCCATACAACACCACAATCAACAAGCCATACAACACCACAATCAACAAGCCATACAACACCACAATCAACAAGCCACACAACACCACAATCAACAAGCCATACAACACCACAATCAACAAGCCATACAACACCACAATCAACAAGCCACACAACACCACAATCAACCAGCCATACAACACCACAATCAACCAGCCATACAACACCACAATCAACCAGCCACACAACACCACAATCAACCAGCCATACAACACCACAATCAACACTACACAATCCTCAATACAATATTTACTAAGCTAACACAAAACATATGTTTTTCCATTATAATTTAAGCGAAAATATGCATCGACTTTTAATTTAAGTCATGAAATTGGCGCGAAGGATACTGGAGGATAGTGGAGGATAGTGGTGGAGGATAGTGGAGGATAGTGGTGGAGGATAGTGGAGGATAGTGGTGGAGGATAGTGGAGGATAGTGGTGGAGGATAGTGGAGGATAGTGGTGGAGGATAGTGGAGGATAGTGGTGGATAGAGGTGGAGGATAGTGGAGGATAGTGGTGGAGGATAGTGGAGGATAGTGGTGGAGGATAGTGGAGGATAGTGGTGGAGGATAGTGGAGGATAGTGGTGGAGGATAGTGGAGGATAGTGGTGGAGGATAGTGGAGGATAGTGGTGGATAGAGGTGGAGGATAGTGGAGGATAGTGGTGGAGGATAGTGGAGGATAGTGGTGGAGGATAGTGGAGGATAGTGGTGGAGGATAGTGGGGGATAGTGGAGGATAGAGGTGGAGGATAGTGGAGGATAGTGGTGGAGGATAGTGGAGGATAGTGGTGGAGGATAGTGGAGGATAGTGGTGGAGGATAGTGGAGGATAGTGGTGGAGGATACTGGAGGATAGTGGAGGATAGAGGTGGAGGATAGTGGAGGATAGTGGAGGATAGTGGTGGAGGATAGTGGAGGATAGTGGTGGAGGATAGTGGAGGATAGTGGAGGATAGTGGTGGAGGATAGTGGAGGATAGTGGTGGAGGATAGTGGAGGATAGTGGAGGATAGTGGAGGATAGAGGTGGAGGATAGTGGAGGATAGAGGTGGAGGATAGTGGAGGATAGTGGTGGAGGATAGTGGAGGATAGAGGTGGAGGATAGAGGTGGAGGATAGTGGAGGATAGAGGTGGAGGATAGTGGAGGATAGAGATGGAGGATAGTGGAGGATAGTGGAGGATAGAGGTGGAGGATAGTGGAGGATAGAGATGGAGGATAGTGGAGGATAGAGGTGGAGGATAGTGGAGGATAGAGGTGGAGGATAGTGGAGGATAGCGGTGGAGGATAGTGGAGGATAGAGGTGGAGGATAGAGGTGGAGGATAGTGGAGGATAGAGGTGGAGGATAGAGGTGGAGGATAGTGTAGGATAGAGGTGGAGGATAGTGGTGGATAGAAGTGGAGGATAGTGGAGGATAGAGGTGGAGGATAGAGGTGGAGGATAGAGGTGGAGGATAGTAGAGGATAGAGGTGGAGGATAGAGGTGGAGGATAGTGTAGGATAGAGGTGGAGGATAGTGGAGGATAGAGGTGGAGGATAGAGGTGGAGGATAGAGGTGGAGGATAGTGGAGGATAGAGGTGGAGGATAGTGTAGGATAGAGGTGGAGGATAGTGGAGGATAGAGGTGGAGGAGAGTGGAGGATAGAGGTGGAGGAGAGTGGAGGAAAGAGGTGGAGGATAGTGGAGGATAGAGATGGAGGATAGTGGAGGATAGAGATGGTGGATAGTGGAGGATAGAGGTGAAGGAGAGTAGAGGATAGAGATGACCCAAGGGATAGATTAGACGTCCCAAGGGATGAGTTATCCATCCCAATGGAAGGATGGGATAGTTCCGGAGGTGAGTGAGCTATCGTGTGGGATGAGGATAGCGGGGGACGATAACCACAACACCCACAAGGGCCAAGATATCATCTTGCCCGACTCATCCACCTGTCACCTGTCAAGGCTCAGACAAGTGTCACGAATGATAGTGAATGATTGAACCAGCCCCAAAGGTCCTTCACAGGTGTACACGGGTGTTCACAGGTGTACATGGGTGTACACCGGTGTTCACAGGTGTTCACGGGTGTTCACAGGTGTTCACAGGTGTTCACAGGTGTTCACAGGTGTTCACAGATATTCACAAGTGCTCACAGGTGTTCACAGGTGTTCACAGATATTCACAAGTGCTCACAAGTGTTCACAGGTGTTCACAGGTGTTCACAGATATTCACAAGTGCTCACAGGTGTTCACAGGTGTTCACAGGTGTTCACAGATATTCACAAGTGGTCACAGGTGTTCACAGGTGTTCACAGATATTCACAAGTGCTCACATGTGTTCACAGGTGTTCACAGGTGTTCACAGGTGTTCACAGATATTCACAAGTGCTCACAGGTGTTCACAGATATTCACAAGTGCTCACAAGTGTTCACAGGTGTTCACAGGTGTTCACAGATATTCACAAGTGCTCACAGGTGTTCACAGGTGTTCACAGGTGTTCACAGATATTCACAAGTGCTCACAGGTGTTCACAGGTGTTCACAGATATTCACAAGTGCTCACATGTGTTCACTGGTGTTCACAGGTGTTCACAGGTGTTCACAGGTGTTCACAGGTGTTCACAGGTGTTCACAACACACACTAAATCAGAGGTCAGACGCAGGACAAAAGATATAAAAAGTTAGATTCTTGCATCATTCCCATAAATGCCTAACAAAGTAAATATTCAGAGAAACAGGGCCTACATCATCATGGGGCCCCGAGGAGTGTGCGAGGAGCAGCAGCATAGATACTCCAGCACTCGAAGTTGCTCACTGTAGCCTGTCTTGGGGCCGAGCTTCGAGGTTGACCTTGTATAATGTGAGTGTTTCTGCAGAATGCCATGATCACGAGATGAAAAGTATATACCTCCTTTTTATACATTTTTAAAGCAGTCTTGGAGCTGGATATCTGCGTCTTAAACTGGAAGAGAGACAAAGTTTTGGGTTAATTCTGTTTTCTCTCATCACAAAGTTGGTGGATTTTGGCCCTTCACACACACACACACACACACACACACACACACACACACACACACACACACACACACACACACACACACACACACACACACACACACACCAGCCCTCCACACACACACACACACACACACACACACACACACACACACCAGCCCTCCACACACACACACACACACACACACACACACACACACACACACACACACACACACACACACACACACACACACACCAACCCTCCACACACACACACACACACACACACACACACACACACACACACACCAACCCTCCACACTCTCCTCAGGTAAGTTCTAAACCTCACTTTATCATCTAAATTAACTTAGTTTGAAAGCACTTATTGTATAAATCACCACCAGAGTGTAGGACCTAGAGTGTGGCCCTTGTGAGCAGGGTGTGGCCCTCCCCTAGAGAGAGAGAGAGAGAGAGAGAGAGAGAGAGAGAGAGAGAGAGAGAGGGAGGGAGAGGGAGGGAGAGAGAGAGAGAGAGAGAGAGAGAGAGAGAGAGAGAGAGAGAGAGAGAGAGAGAGAGAGAGAGAGAGAGAGAGAGAGAGAGAGAGGGGGGGGGAGAGAGAGAGAGAGACAGAGAGAGAGAGAGAGACAGAGAGAGAGAGAGAGAGAGAGAGAGAGAGAGAGAGAGAGAGAGAGAGAGAGAGAGAGAGAGAGAGAGAGAGAGAGAGAGAGAGAGAGAGAACTCTCACTCTCAGTAATATCAACAAAATGTGACTATGAAGATTAAAAAAACCTGTTATAATGACATTTTTCCAGATTATCAAGTCGATTTATCTTGGTTGGCTGATTGGCCCATTTCCTAGCAGCTGGGAGGTCCTAGGAGCAGGAAGGTCCTAGCAGTTGGGAGGTCCTAGCACCAGTGAGGTCCTAGCAGCAGGGAGGTCCTAGCACCAGGGAGGTCCTAGGAATATATATATATATATATATATATATATATATATATATATATATATATATATATATATATATATATATATATATATATATATATATATATATATATATAATTACGAGTTAACCGAATATTGCCGATCCTTTGATCCGATTATGACCAAGTTTACCATCTCCGGTTGTGAGACGATATCTATCGTATCCGGATATCTGGATAGACGATATCTATCGTATCCGGATATCTGGATAGACGATATCTATCTCATCCGGATATCTGGATAGACGATATCTATCGTATCCGGATATCTGGATAGACGATATCTATCGTATCCGGATATCTGCATAGACGATATCTATCGTATCCGGATATCTGGAAAGACGATATCTATCGTATCCGGATATCTGGATAGACGATATCTATCTTATCCGGATATCTGGATAGACGATATCTATCGTATCCGGATATCTGGATAGACGATATCTATCGTATCCGGATATCTGGATAGACGGGACGATAGAATATCGTCCCACCGGCTCAATACGGTTGAATATATATTAGTGGATTGTAATCTCGAAAAGGCACAGGTGTTTGGAGGACGGGGCAGGTGTTGGGAGGACGGGACAGATGTTGGGAGGACGGGGGCAGGTGTTTGGAGGACGGGGCAGGTGTTGGGAGGACGGGACAGGTGTTGGGAGGACGGGACAGGTGTTGGGAGGACGGGACAGGTGTTGGGAGGACGGGACAGGTGTTGGGAGGACGGGGGCAGGTGTTGGGAGGACGGGACAGGTGTTGGGAGGACGGGACAGGTGTTGGGAGGACGGGACAGGTGTTGGGAGGACGGGACAGGTGTTGGGAGGACGGGACAGGTGTTGGGAGGACGGGACAGGTGTTGGGAGGACGGGACAGGTGTTGGGAGGACGGGACAGGTGTTGGGAGGACGGGGCAGGTGTTGGGGGGACGGGACAGGTGTTGGGAGGACGGGGGCAGGTGTTGGGAGGATGGGGCAGGTGTTGGGAGGACAGGACAGGTGTTGGGAGGACCGGGGCAGGTGTTGGGAGGACGGGGGCAGGTGTTTGGAGGACAGGACAGGTGTTGGGAGGACGGGACAGGTGCAGGGAAGACGGGGCTGTTGACAGTTGACAGGCGGGACCAAAGAGCTGAAGCTCGACTAGGAGGAGGAGCAGCAGTGACGGTCCTAGACTCCTAGACAGACAGACAGGAAACAGCGGACTTAAACTACCACAGTAATTATATATGTTCTAGAGACAGAAAAAAAAGGAACATTATTGCATTCAGAATCACCGACCAATTACATTCCGTCGTGTCGCATTATAAAACTGTCGCGTTATCACTGCTTTAGTGCAGGCGGAACAACCCTCTAATTACTCAACCCCTCAAATGACTCATATATTCAATAAGGGGGGGGGGAGGGGGCATCTTATATCAATATTAACACCCCCTAGTTTATAATCACGTAATATTATTATTACTTCTATGCACTCTTTGATAACTCTGTGAGTGCTAAATGCTGGTGATTCTGTCATTAGGGAGTCTAACGAGCACTTGAGCCTCATTAGGCTGGGACGGACATTTTAAGTGAGCAAACATTATTCACAAATGCAGAAAGTAAGTAACAATAATTTTGTTGAACGTGACAAGGGTTGGGAACGGACTGAAAACGTTGGCTATATGTATTCCACAGGTGCAGGTAGGGTGACTGTTCTCTCGCCAGCATGTAACAGCGTCAGAACAGAACAGTTTGGGAGCTGTTGTTGTTGTTAAAGATTCGCTAGTTGGAAGTAGCACGGGCTATGGTGAGCCCGTAAGTTTGGGCGCGTGCAGGAAGCCTCTTCAACCTCACGCTAGCAGGATCCTCCGAGGGCGAACCAAACCCCTGATTAGTCCCTATGGAGATGATTCCCACCCCTAGTGAACCCCTATTCTAGTGGAACCACAGGTTAAACCACCAACTGCTTGTTAAACCCTCACGCCAACCTATTCATCTCCGCTTAACGACCTCAGAGTCTATCCTTGTTAAAACCTGGCAGTCGAACCCCAACCCACTAGAACACCAGTCGAGCCCTATTCCAGTGGACCTAAAGCCCAGCCCGACGCCACAGCAGTCGAATTTAAACCCGATTAATCCTCACCCAAATCGAATTCCATTCTCACTTATCCCACTCATCCCTAATCCTAAATTAAGAACCATCCAGGCCTATCCCAATTGGTAAACACCCAGGCCTAACTACAGCTAACAACCCCCAAAGGCCTCACAACAGTTCAGTAACACTCTAACAAATCTTACTCTAAATGCAACACATCCAATTAACCCCAATTTAAGAAACACCTCTGGGATAACCCCCTATTGCGAAACACCCCGAACACACCCCTATTGTGAAGTAGCAAAAGCCTATATGGTTTTCAAAATCCCAGTTGACAAATATCCAGGTCTAATCCCAAATAGGGAAATATCCAGATCTAATCGCAAATAGGGAAATATCCAGATCTAATCCCAAATAGGGAAATATCCAGATCCAATCCCAAATAGGGAAATATCCAGATCTAATCGCAAATAGGGAAATATCCAGATCTAATCGCAAATAGGGAAATATCCAGATCTAATCGCAAATAGGGAAATATCCAGATCTAATCGCAAATAGGGAAATATCCAGATCTAATCCCAAATAGGGAAATATCCAGATCTAATCCCAAATAGGGAAATATCCAGATCTAATCCCAAATAGGGAAATATCCAGATCTAATCCCAAATAGGGAAATATCCAGATCTAATCCCAAATAGGGAAATATCCAGATCTAATCCCAAATAGGGAAATATCCAGATCTAATCCCAAATAGGGAAATATCCAGATCTAATCCCAAATAGGGAAATATCCAGATCTAATCGCAAATAGGGAAATATCCAGATCTAATCGCAAATAGGGAAATATCCAGATCTAATCGCAAATAGGGAAATATCCACATCTAATCCCAACAGACAAATATCCACATCTAATCCCAACAGACAAATATCCAGGTCTAATCCCAAATAGGGAAATATCCAACCCCCCAACCCCAACTGGGACACGTGCCAGGCCTAACCCAACAGAGAACCATACCAGGATATTCCCAATTCACCGTTATTGAATCCGATCGTGATTCACCCAGCTGGAACCATTGCTAATACTGCCAACTTGAGCAGTGCGACTTTAAACCCCAAGGATCCCACTCCACGGCAGACTCTGGGGGTCTGCTGGACCCCAGTGACCCCCCCCAGAGGCAATGATAGTGATTATAGTGACCCCCAGAGGCAGCGCCATCGATTATAGTGACCCCCAGAGGCTGCACCACCGATTATAGTGACCCCAGAGGCATCACCATCAATAATAGTGACCCCCAGAGACATCACCATCAATCATAGTGACCCCAGAGTCAACACCATCAATCATAGTGACCCCCAGAGTCAACACCGTCGATTATAATGACCCCCAGAGTCAACACCATCGATTATAGTGACCCCCAGAGGCAACACTATCAATCATAGTGACCCCCAGGGTCAGCACCATCGATCATAATGACCTCCAGAGGCATCACCATCAATCATAGTGACCCCCAGAGTCAACACCATCAATCATAGTGACCCCCAGAGTCAACACCATCGATCATAGTGACCCCCAGAGACATCACCATCGATTATAGTGACCCCCAGAGACATCAGCATCAATCATAGTGATCCCCAGAGTCAGCACCATCGATTATAGTGACCCCCAGAGTCAACACCATCAATCATAGTGACCCACAGAGTCAACACCATCGATCATAGTGACCCCCAGAGGCAACACCATCGATCATAGTGACCCCCAGAGTCATCACCATCAATCATAGTGACCCCCAGAGTCATCACCATCAATCATAGTGACCCCCAGAGTCATCACCATCAATCATAGTGACCCCAGAGTCATCACCATCGATCATAGTGACCCCAGAGTCAACACCATCAATCATAGTGACCCCCAGAGTCATCACCATCGATCATAGTGACCCTCAGAGTCAACACCATCAATCATAGTGACCCCCAGAGTCAACACCATCAATCATAGTGACCCCCAGAGTCAACACCATCGATCATAGTGACCCCAGAGTCATCACCATCAATAATAGTGACCCCAGAGTCAACACCATCGATCATAGTGACCCCAGAGTCAACACCATCAATCATAGTGACCCCCAGAGTCAACACCATCAATCATAGTGACCCCAGAGTCTGCACCATCAATCATAGTGATCCCCAGAGTCAACACCATCGATCATAGTGACCCCCAGAGTCATCACCATCAATAATAGTGACCCCAGAGTCAACACCATGGATCATAGTGACCCCAGAGTCATCACCATCAATAATAGTGACCCCAGAGTCAACACCATCAATCATAGTGACCCCCAGAGTCATCACCATCAATCATAGTGACCCCCAGAGTCATCACCATCAATCATAGTGACCCCCAGAGTCAACACCATCAATCATAGTGACCCCAGAGTCAACACCATCAATCATAGTGACCCCCAGAGGCAGCACCATGAATAATAGTGACCCCAGAGTCATCACCATCAATAATAGTGACCCCAGAGACAATATTACCCGCTAATTTGTACCCATAAATCAACCACCCAGTTTCCTAACATCATTTTAAAACATCTTAAAAAGTCTTAAAACATCATCTTAAAATGGAAGGTTGTGAACACAGACTTAAAGAGTTCAGGGTTGTGTTGTGAGGAGTTGCCACAAGATGGAGGTGCCAAGCTTTACCTGTGGAGAGACTCTAGAGTCCAGGGTTGGACTTGGTGTCCAGTCCTGAGAGAACGTCCGCATGTGGTTGGGCAAAATGTATTTAAGGGATTCCTAAATTAGACAGACAGACACACACACACACACAAACACACCCACACACACACACACACACACACACACACACACACACACACACATCACAGCGGATAACATCAGCGGCATATGCCAGGCTGGCCAACATACGAACGGCATTCAGAAACTTGTGTAAAGAATCATTCAGAACTTTGTATACCACATATGTCAGGCCAATCCTGGAGTATGCAGCCCCAGCATGGAGTCCATATCTAGTCAAGGATAAGACTAAACTGGAAAAGGTTCAAAGATTTGCCACCAGACTAGTACCCGAGCTGAGAGGTATGAGCTACGAGGAGAGACTACGGGAATTAAACCTCACTTCGCTGGAAGACAGAAGAGTTAGGGGGGACATGATCACCACATTCAAGATTCTGAAGGGGATTGATAGGGTAGATAAAGACAGTCTATTTAACACAAGGGGAACACGCACAAGGGGACACAGATGGAAACTGAGTGCCCAAATGAGCCACAGAGATATTAGAAAGAACTTTTTTAGTGTCAGAGTGGTTGACAAATGGAATGCATTAGGAAGCAATGTGGTGGAGGCTGACTCCATACACAGTTTCAAGTGTAGATATGATAGAGCCCAGTAGGCTCAGGAATCTGTACACCTGTTGATTGACGGTTGAGAGGCGGGACCAAAGAGCCAGAGCTCAACCCCCGCAAACACAACTAGGTGAGTACTAGGTGAGTACACACCCACACACACACCCACACACACACACACACACACACACACACACACACACACACACGCACACACACACACACACACCCACCCACCCACACACGATGACTGTTGAGAGGCGGGACCAAAGAGCCAAAGCTCAACCCCCGCAAGCACAATTAGGTGAGTACACAAACACACACACACACACACACACACACACCCCTACACACCCCCCCCCACACCCCCCCCCCCCACACCCCCCCCCCACACACACACAAGAAACTTTCATCATTAAGCAAAACCTCCCCAAAAAATATTTCGAGTCTGAGATCGAGTGGAGAAAATGGATGGAAGAACGTGAAGAGTTTTAGGGAAATATTGTTCATGACGGGGGAAGTAGTCGCTCTCACGGGCCAAGAATGACGACGATTATCATATTGTGTCTTGGAGGGAGAGGTGAGGTATGGAGAGGTGAGGTATACCTCACACTGAGAGGTGAGGTATTGTGGAGCCTCTGGATCTCCTCAGACACCCAGAGGCTCCTGTGTGAAAGTTGTGTGAAAGTTGCGTGAAGGTTGTGTGAAAGTTGTGTGAAGGTTGTGGGAAGGTTGTGGGAAGGTTGTGTGAATGTTGTGTGAAGGTTGTGGGAAAGTTGTGTGAAGGTTGTGTGAAAGTTGTGTGAAGGTTGTGTGAAACTTGTATGAAAGTTGTGTGAAGGTTGTGTGAAGGTTGTGGGAAAGTTGTGTGAAAGTTGTGTGAAAGTTGTGTGAAAGTTGCGTGAAGGTTGTGGGAAAGTTGTGTGAAAGTTGTGTGAAAGTTGTGTAAAAGTTGTGCAAAAGTTGTGTGAAAGTTGTGTGAAGGTTGTGTGAAAGTTGTGTGAAAGTTGTGTGAAGGTTGTGGGAAAGTTGTGTGAAGGCTGTGTGAAAGTTGTGTGAAAGTCGTGTGAAGGTTGTATGAAGGTTCTGAGAAGGTTGTGTTTGTTTCAAGTTACAAGATAATTGTTAACTAATGGAGTAATGGATAATTGGGCAACTAATCTCATGGAAAACTTAAAACTAATAAATAATTTTAACTAATTCTTTGTCGAATCCGACCTTAAAGATCTGGATGGAGGTGGCTTCCAATACTTTCTCTTCCGGGGCATTCCACTTCTTGTTCCTAAAACACAAACACCTCGCACCTGAAGGGGCCTCGTAGCCTGGTGGATAGCGCGCAGGACTCGTAATTCTGAGGCGCGGGTTCGATTTCCGCACGAGGCAGAAACAAATGGGCAAAGTTTCTTTCACCCTGAATGCCCCTGTTACCTAGCAGTAAATAGTTACCTGGGAGTTAGTCAGCTGTCACGGGCTGCTTCCTGGGGGTGGAGGCCTGGTCTAGGACCGGGCCGCGGGGACACTAAAGCCCCGAAATCATCTCAAGATAACCTCAAGATAACCGTTGTTTTTTTGGAGGATTTGTTTTTTTTGACAATTGAAGGCTTTCGCTTGTTATGTTGTGATCACAGATGTTTGGAAAGTATAATTATTGAGTCTTGTAACCCTTCAGTAACTGCTGGTTACTGATTGTTAACTGGTTGAAAGGTCACGTGTAGTTAGTGACCTTTTTGCAATGACCAGGTACCAGATTCACGAAGCAGTTACGCAGGCACTTACGAACCTGGGGCCGGATTCACGAAGCAGTTACGCAGGCACTTACGAACCTGGGGCCGGATTCACGAAGCAGTTACGCAAGCACTTACGAACCTGGGGCTAGATTCACGAAGCAGTTATGCAAGCACTTACGAACCTGGGGCCAGATTCACGAAGCAGTTATGCAAGCACTTACGAACCTGGGGCCAGATTCACGAAGCAGTTACGCAAGCACTTACGAACCTGGGGCCAGATTCACGATGCAGTTACGCAAGCACTTACGAACCTGGGGCCGGATTCACGAAGCAGTTACGCAGGCACTTACGAACCTGGGGGTAGATTCACGAAGCAGTTACGCAAGCACTTACGAACCAGGGGCCGGATTCACGAAGCAGTTACGCAAGCACTTACGAACCTGGGGCTAGATTCACGAAGCAGTTACGCAAGCACTTACGAACCTGGGGCCAGATTCACGAAACAGTTACGCAAGTACTTACGAACCTGGGGCCAGATTCACGAAGCAGTTACGTAAGCACTTACGAAACTGGGGCCAGATTCACGAATCAGTTACGCAAGAACTTACGAACCTGGGGCCAGATTCATGAAGCAGTTACGCAAGCACTTACAAACCTGGGGCCAGATTCACGAAGCAGTTACGCAAGCACTTACGAACCTGGGGCCAGATTCACGATGCAGTTACGCAAGCACTTACGAACCAGGGGCCGGATTCACGAAGCAGTTACGCAAGCACTTACGAACCTGGGGCCAGATTCACGAAACAATTACGCAAGCACTTACGAACCTGGTGCCGGATTCACGAAATAGTTACGCAAGCACTTACGAACCTAGGGCCAGATTCACGAAGCGTAACTGCTTCGTAAACTCTGGCCCCAGGTTCGTAAGTGCCTGCTTCGTGAATCTGGGCCCAGGCAACACATAAACACCCCCTCCCCCCCCTCCTCCCCCCATCTCCTGAAAATCGAAATTTAGCCTGCAACATTCCAGCAACACCGAGAATGTGAAGGTTGCATATTTGCAACCTTCAGCAATGTTCATTTTTGTTGCCTGTGCAAGCGGGTGAACACGCGCGGAATGTTCATAGAAAATTTTCTAGGTGGAATATCAACAAAATATTCAAGACTTTTCAACTTTCCGTCTCCAAGTTTCGCAAGACGAATGTTGCTCTTGGAAGAACCCAGAGAGATTAACGCTCGTTGCATATGTACAACGACTACATATGTGGTAGCTTGGCATCTGGGACGGTTGGGGTCAAGCTTGGGGGGTCAAGGTTGGGGGGTCAAGGTTGGGGGTCAAGGTTGGGGGTTAAGGTTGGGGGGTCAAGGTTGGGGGGTCAAGGTTGGGGGGTCAAGGTTGGGGGTTAAGGTTGGGGGTCAAGGTTTGGGGGTCAAGGTTGGGGTCAAGGTTGGGGGTCAAGGTTGGGGGTCAAGGTTGGGGTCAAGGTTGGGGTCAAGGTTGCGGGTCAAGGTTGGGGTAAAGGTTGGGATCAAGGTTGGGCTATCGCTGTATCTATCGCAGGCGGCTTGACGTTTGCGAGGCACTACACATTAAGAAGTCAACACCAGCAATCAACAGCCAATTAATGCACAACTATATTCTACCCACCTCAAGACTCCGCTCCAATATAGAAGCATCAAGAAATATGGACCAATAGGCTTTCTACAATCAATTCTATTCAATACCCATTGTTTCGTGTTCTGTCTTGTGTTGATGAAATTAATACCCTATTAATACCACCTCACCCCATCCACCTCACTCAAATGTAGATATAAACAAATCGGAGATGTGTAAGTTCTATTCAGTTGTGTATTTGTAAACTAAAGTCTTTGAAAATGTAATAAGTTTTACGAAACGCGCTCAAGTGTCGCGTCAGACTAGAAATAAAAATGAATTTTGGAGAATTGATTTTTGAATTACCTCCAACAGTGAAAAGAAATATACGAAAGATCGAGAAAATTCGTGTTAGAATTATTAATCTTACTTTTTCGGTTATATTTAATAATATATGTCTACAGGAAAGACTGCTACCAAAATATACTAATATATATATATATATATATATATATATATATATATATATATATATATATATATATATATATATATATATATATATATATATATATATATATATATATATATATATGGACACCTTCCCCATAGTGAAGATCAACTTCTGTAGATATTAAGATAATTGATCAAACTTTCTAAATCAAAATTCACTCCACTTTCTTGTTCCTTTCTAATTAGGATGAGGATATTGGACCTCCGAGGGGGACTAACTTAGACTAGTTGGCTAACACCATTAGAGGGGAACTATGCATAACAATGAGGGCCTCAGAGACCCTCAGACAAGCGTGGTTGATGGTGATTAGCCTCAGACAAGGTGATAGTGAGGCCCTCAGACGAGTATGATAGTGGTAAACACAATGCTCCTGGGGCATGATAGTGGTAAACACCATGCTCCTGGGGCATGATAGTGGTAAACATATAACACAATGCTCCAGGGGGCATGATAGTGGTAAACACAATGCTCCTGGGGCATGATAGTGGTAAACACAATGCTCCTGGGGCATGATAGTGGTAAACATATAACACAATGCTCTCGGAGCGTCGGCGGGGAATGTGAGACAATTTTGTTCAAGTGAGCATTTGCATTTCACCTGTGTCGTGGTGGTGTGTGGGCGAAATATGCGGCACATGTGCCTCATGTGGCATACGCGTGTCTAATCACTTGTGGTGGACGGTCTCGGGTGATTGAACGCCGACCTGCATGAAGTAATACCATCGCTCTACCGTCCAGCCCAAGTAGTTAGGAAACAGTTAGGGAATGCGGATATTAAACTCCTTATAGGGCACGTATTTAGAGCCGCATTTAGGCTCGGATTGCACTATCCAATTCAGTTTTAGGCTCGGCCCTTTAGAACGGAGAAATCCCTTTCAAACCGTACAGAGAATGAGGCAGAATCCTGGGAATTAGAATCTTTCTAATAACCATTTAGAAAGCATTATAAGCCTTTCTAAGAACAGCAGTGACAGAGGGACTCGTTGAACCACAGTGGAGGGAGGCAGGAGCAAGGTTGATATTATCTCTGTGGTCAATATGTCATCACTGCAACACTGAATAAAACGCCAGACAGGGGGATACGAACCCCTGAAGCTGAGGTTCAGCGGCGATTGAGGTAAATGTTGGCCAGGGAATGGTGGTGGTGTTGATGTATGGGTGAAGGGAGATATATGGTAGGTGTGGAGGGTTTGTAGTGGTGGTGTGTGTGGGGGGGAGGGAGAGAGAGAGAGAGAGAGAGAGAGAGAGAGAGAGAGAGAGAGAGAGAGAGAGAGAGAGAGAGAGAGAGAGAGAGAGAGAGAGAGAGAATTATCTTGCTACTTAATGGCGACGACTTACTGAAGTTCCACACGCACACACACGCGCGCGTGTGTGTGTGTGTGTGTGTGTGGTGTGTGTGTGTGTATGTGTGTGTGTACTCACCTAGTCGTGCTTGACGGGGCACCGTTCAGGCCAGACTGTTGCAACACTGTGGCTGGCAATAAGTGTTGCAAACGCTCAATATGACAGGTGCCCGTCACTCTGATGGAGTGACGACCTGTCACTCCCACTGTCACTCACCAAGCGGCAAATAAAACACACACACACACCGTGGAACCTAATAGGAACGTACTTCAGCTCCTGGGCTCGCTGGTTCAGCCATCGCTGTTATAATAGCTGTTGAAACAGTGGTAATATGGAGTTATTTTTAAGTTCTTCTGTTGATCTAGTTTTCTAACTAATCCAAGAATAGAAGATTTTACTATCCTGGGAAATCTGTCTCTTTTCCCTGTTGAACATCTATGCTATGTTCTCTTGTTCATCTCCGTGTTGAACATCTATGCTATGTTCTATTGTTCATCTCCGTGTTGAACATCTATGCTATGTTCTCTTGTTCATCTCCGTGTTGAACATCTATGCTATGTTCTCTTGTTCAGTCGTGTTCCTGCCTGCTGGCTGTTGGACCAAGCACTGGGAAGCACAGAGACAAGATCTATACCCCCACACAAGCACTGGGAAGCACAGAGACAACGTCTGTACCCCCACACAAGCACTGGGAAGCACAGAGACAAGGTCTGTACCACCACACAAGCACTGGGAAGCACAGAGACAAGGTCTGTACCCCCACACAAGCACTGGGAAGCACAGAGACAAGGTCTGTACCACCACACAAGCACTGGGAAGCACAGAGACAAGGTCTGTACCACCACACAAGCACTGGGAAGCACAGAGACAAGGTCTGTACCCCCACACAAGCACTGGGAAGCACAGAGACAAAGCACTCTACACCACACAAGCACTGGGAAGCACAGAGACAAGGTCTATACCCCCACACAAGCACTGGGAAGCACAGAGACAAAGCACTCTACATCACACAAGCACTGGGAAGCACAGAGACAAAGCACTCTACACCACACAAGCACTGGGAAGCACAGAGACAAGGTCTATACCCCCACACAAGCACTGGGAAGCACAGAGACAAAGCACTCTACACCACACAAGCACTGGGAAGCACAGAGACAAGGTCTATACCCCCACACAAGCACTGGGAAGCACAGAGACAAAGCACTCTACATCACACAAGCACTGGGAAGCACAGAGACAAAGCACTCTACATCACACAAGCACTGGGAAGCACAGAGACAAGGTCTATACCCCCACACAAGCACTGGGAAGCACAGAGACAAAGCACTCTACATCACACAAGCACTGGGAAGCACAGAGACAAAGCACTCTACACCACACAAGCACTGGGAAGCACAGAGACAAGGTCTATACCCCCACACAAGCACTGGGAAGCACAGAGACAAAGCACTCTACATCACACAAGCACTGGGAAGCACAGAGACAAGGTCTATACCCCCACACAAGCACTGGGAAGCACAGAGACAAAGCACTCTACATCACACAAGCACTGGGAAGCACAGAGACAAGGTCTATACCCCCACACAAGCACTGGGAAGCACAGAGACAAAGCACTCTACATCACACAAGCACTGGGAAGCACAGAGACAAAGCACTCTACACCACACAAGCACTGGGAAGCACAGAGACAAGGTCTATACCCCCACACAAGCACTGGGAAGCACAGAGACAAAGCACTCTACATCACACAAGCACTGGGAAGCACAGAGACAAGGTCTATACCCCCACACAAGCACTGGGAAGCACAGAGACAAGGTCTATACCCCCACACAAGCACTGGGAAGCACAGAGACAAAGCACTCTACATCACACAAGCACTGGGAAGCACAGAGACAAAGCACTCTACACCACACAAGCACTGGGAAGCACAGAGACAAGGTCTATACCCCCACACAAGCACTGGGAAGCACAGAGACAAAGCACTCTACATCACACAAGCACTGGGAAGCACAGAGACAAAGCACTCTACATCACACAAGCACTGGGAAGCACAGAGACAAAGCACTCTACACCACACAAGCACTGGGAAGCACAGAGACAAGGTCTATACCCCCACACAAGCACTGGGAAGCACAGAGACAAAGCACTCTACATCACACAAGCACTGGGAAGCACAGAGACAAAGCACTCTACACCACACAAGCACTGGGAAGCACAGAGACAAGGTCTATACCCCCACACAAGCAGTGGGAAGCACAGAGACAAAGCACTCTACATCACACAAGCACTGGGAAGCACAGAAACAAAGCACTCTACATCACACAAGCACTGGGAAGCACAGAGACAAAGCACTCTACATCACACAAGCACTGTGAAGCACAGAAACAAAGCACTCTACACCACACAAGCACTGGGAAGCACAGAGACAAGGTCTATGCCCCCACACAAGCACTGGGAAGCACAGAGACAAGGTCTATACCCCCACACAAGCAGTGGGAAGCACAGAAACAAAGCACTCTACATCACACAAGCACTGGGAAGCACAGAGACAAAGCACTCTACATCACACAAGCACTGGGAAGCACAGAGACAAAGCACTCTACATCACACAAGCACTGGGAAGCACAGAGACAAAGCACTCTACATCACACAAGCACTGGGAAGCACAGAGACAAAGCACTCTACATCACACAAGCACTGGGAAGCACAGAGACAAAGCACTCTACATCACACAAGCACTGGGAAGCACAGAGACAAGGTCTATACCCCCACACAAGCACTGGGAAGCACAGAGACAAAGCACTCTACATCACACAAGCACTGGGAAGCACAGAGACAAAGCACTCTACACCACACAAGCACTGGGAAGCACAGAGACAAGGTCTATACCCCCACACAAGCACTGGGAAGCACAGAGACAAAGCACTCTACATCACACAAGCACTGGGAAGCACAGAGACAAGGTCTATACCCCCACACAAGCACTGGGAAGCACAGAGACAAAGCACTCTACATCACACAAGCACTGGGAAGCACAGAGACAAGGTCTATACCCCCACACAAGCACTGGGAAGCACAGAGACAAAGCACTCTACATCACACAAGCACTGGGAAGCACAGAGACAAAGCACTCTACACCACACAAGCACTGGGAAGCACAGAGACAAGGTCTATACCCCCACACAAGCACTGGGAAGCACAGAGACAAAGCACTCTACATCACACAAGCACTGGGAAGCACAGAGACAAGGTCTATACCCCCACACAAGCACTGGGAAGCACAGAGACAAGGTCTATACCCCCACACAAGCACTGGGAAGCACAGAGACAAAGCACTCTACATCACACAAGCACTGGGAAGCACAGAGACAAAGCACTCTACACCACACAAGCACTGGGAAGCACAGAGACAAGGTCTATACCCCCACACAAGCACTGGGAAGCACAGAGACAAAGCACTCTACATCACACAAGCACTGGGAAGCACAGAGACAAAGCACTCTACATCACACAAGCACTGGGAAGCACAGAGACAAAGCACTCTACACCACACAAGCACTGGGAAGCACAGAGACAAGGTCTATACCCCCACACAAGCACTGGGAAGCACAGAGACAAAGCACTCTACATCACACAAGCACTGGGAAGCACAGAGACAAAGCACTCTACACCACACAAGCACTGGGAAGCACAGAGACAAGGTCTATACCCCCACACAAGCAGTGGGAAGCACAGAGACAAAGCACTCTACATCACACAAGCACTGGGAAGCACAGAAACAAAGCACTCTACATCACACAAGCACTGGGAAGCACAGAGACAAAGCACTCTACATCACACAAGCACTGTGAAGCACAGAAACAAAGCACTCTACACCACACAAGCACTGGGAAGCACAGAGACAAGGTCTATGCCCCCACACAAGCACTGGGAAGCACAGAGACAAGGTCTATACCCCCACACAAGCAGTGGGAAGCACAGAAACAAAGCACTCTACATCACACAAGCACTGGGAAGCACAGAGACAAAGCACTCTACATCACACAAGCACTGGGAAGCACAGAGACAAAGCACTCTACATCACACAAGCACTGGGAAGCACAGAGACAAAGCACTCTACATCACACAAGCACTGGGAAGCACAGAGACAAAGCACTCTACATCACACAAGCACTGGGAAGCACAGAGACAAAGCACTCTACATCACACAAGCACTGGGAAGCACAGAAACAAAGCACTCTACATCACACAAGCACTGGGAAGCACAGAGACAAAGCACTCTACATCACACAAGCACTGGGAAGCACAGAGACAAAGCACTCTACATCACACAAGCACTGGGAAGCACAGAGACAAAGCACTCTACATCACACAAGCACTGGGAAGCACAGAGACAAAGCACTCTACATCACACAAGCACTGGGAAGCACAGAGACAAGGTCTGTACCCCCACACAAGCACTGGGAAGCACAGAGACAAAGCACTCTACATCACACAAGCACTGGGAAGCACAGAGACAAGGTCTGTACCCCCACACAAGCACTGGGAAGCACAGAGACAAAGCACTCTACATCACACAAGCACTGGGAAGCACAGAGACAAGGTCTATACCCCCACACAAGCACTGGGAAGCACAGAGACAAAGCACTCTACATCACACAAGCACTGGGAAGCACAGAGACAAAGCACTCTACATCACACAAGCACTGGGAAGCACAGAGACAAAGCACTCTACATCACACAAGCACTGGGAAGCACAGAGACAAAGCACTCTACATCACACAAGCACTGGGAAGCACAGAGACAAAGCACTCTACATCACACAAGCACTGGGAAGCACAGAGACAAAGCACTCTACATCACACAAGCACTGGGCAGCAGACAGTCGAGCTTTCCAATAACTTGTTACAGAGATTAATGGCTGCCGTTCCTTACTTTCCCAGACTCGCGAACAGTCAAAGGAGGAAATTCATGTTTGCTAATTATCTCAGAGCAAAACAGTACAAGGTTCTTGACTTGACATCTAGAGGAGCTTGCAGGATCGAGCTAAGCTCCTGGACCCCGCCTCTCGTTCAGGGATTAATGCAGTGACTCATTTCTCAAGCTTGTGTGTGTGTGTGTGCCTTTAGTTCTTCTAGTATATCTGAGGGTTACAAGCGGTTCTGTACATGTAAACTTCAACAATATACCTTGTATGTTGGGATCATGTCTCCTCTCGTTCTCAGTCAGGCGAGGCCTCACACCAGTGAACAGTCAAAGTAAAATGTTCTTGCGTGGTCCAATAAAGCAGTGTACCATCAAGGAAAGGCTTTGTGTGGTCACTTAAACAGTGAAATAACAGTGAACGGGGAAGTTACGAGACACTGCTAACCTGCAACCATTCACTGGTGGGCCCCAAGAGTGGTGATCACCGCTACTTGACTGTGACTTTGGGTAAAAACGGTGATATCTGAAGTCTACAGTGAATCGGAAATCGACTACGGTGAAATACAATCAAAGGAAAAGCAGTGAAACTCAGAAGTGAAAATTAATACCATTTTTGGGTACCATTAATAATAATCTTACAGTGAAGATAACAGTGACCCTCACCATCCTGTTGCAGTGATAATATATGAAACAGTAAACAGTTTAGTGGACACCGAGAACTGGGAAACTGAGTGTGTGTTGATTGTCAGATAATTTGGAGAGCCGGCATAATTAAACTCCACGGAGATTGCAACCCACATTACACTATCTCAGACGCGGTCGTCGCTGCATGGACCCTCCCAGAAACGAGAGCAGCTAAAGAAAGTAGACAGCTACAACACGGAGCTCTAAAAAGTGTCTGGGGGGCTCTAAGAAGTGTCTGGGGGCTCTATGAAGTGTCTGGGAGCTCTAGGAAGTGTCTGGGAGCTCTAGGAAGTGTCTGGGAGCTCTACGAAGTGTCTGGGAGCACTAGGAAGTATCTGGGAGCTCTAGAAAGTGTCGGAGAACTCTAGAAAGTGTTTAGAAGCTCTAGGAAGAGTCTGGAAGCTCTAGGAAGTGTTTGGGAGCTCTAGGAAGTGTCTGGGAGCTCTACGAAGTGCCTGGGAGCTCTACGAAGTGCCTGGGAGCTCTAGGAAGTGTCTGGGAGCTCTACGAAGTGCCTGGGAGCTCTAGGAAGAGTTTGGGAGCTCTACGAAGTGCCTGGGAGCTCTAGGAAGTGTCTGGGAGCTCTAGGAAGTGCCTGGGAGCTCTAGGAAGAGTTTGGGAGCTCTACGAAGTGCCTGGGAGCTCTACGAAGTGCCTGGGAGCTCTAGGAAGTGTCTGGGAGCTCTAGGAAGTGTCTGGAGGATCTAGGAAGAGCCTAGGCTCTCTTAGTAAGTGTTGATAAGTAAGTATGATTCCATAGGACTTGGATGGGATATTATGACAAGGAATTAGGAAGTGAGAATATGCAGCTGGGATATGAGGATAAGGAGCTGGGATATGAGGATAAGGAGCTGGGATATGAGGACAAGGAGCTGGGATATGAGGACAAGGAGCTGGGATATGAGGATAAGGAGCTGGGATATGAGGATAAGGAGCTGGGATATCAGGACAAGGAGCTGG
>NC_091203.1:22062503-22085003 GCF_040958095.1 Procambarus clarkii | reverse complement strand
CTCACAAGAACAGCCTGGCTTGAGGCCTGGCTTAGGTAGTACATGAACTTCAGGAACTCACTCCAGGTATACTTCAGGTATACTCCGGGTATACTTCAGGTATACTTCAGGTATACTTCAGGTATACTTCAGGTATACTTCAGGTATACTTCAGGTATAGTCCAGGTATGCTTCAGGTATACTTAAGGTATACTTCAGGTATACTACCTCTAGATTGAGGGGATAGGAGACGTGGTCTCCTATGCAATTATGTGGTCATTGTAAACTTAGAGTCATGTGGTCATTGTAAACTCAGTCATGTGGTCATTGTAAACTCAGTCATGGGGTCATTGTAAACTTACAGGGATGTGGTCATTGTAAACTATGCAAGGATGTGGTCATTGTAAACTTAGTCATGTGGTCATTGTAAACTTAGTCATGTGGCCATTGTAAACTCATAGTCATGTGGTCATTGTAAACTTACAGGGCTGTGGTCATTGTAAACTAGGCAAGGATGTGGTCATTGTAAACTATGCAAGGATGTGGTCATTGTAAACTTAGTCATGTGGTCATTGTAAACTATGCAAGGATGTGGTCATTGTAAACTTAGTCATGTGGTCATTGTAAACTATGCAAGGATGTGGTCATTGTAAACTTAGTCATGTGGTCATTGTAAACTGTGATATTGCATTTCAACCAGTGACTCCCTCAGTTGTACTTCGAACCCGGACCAGTAAATTATGGGGCGAGGACGGTAACCACTACCACCACTACTACCACTACCACCACCACTACTACCACCATTACCACCACTACCACCACTAGTACCACCACTACCACCACTAGTACCACTATTACCACCACTACTACCACCACTACTACCACCATTACCACCACTACCACCACTAGTACCACCACTACCACCACTAGTACCACTATTACCACCACTACTACCACCACTACTACCACCATTACCACCACCACCGCCGCAGCCGGCTGGTGAGTGACGGTTGCCGGCTGGTCTGGCCTCGCTGATAAGCCGGCAAGAAACGACAGGTCTTTGTAGCGGTGTCTGTAGTGAACATGAAGATGGTGCCAAGACTGTCCTCCACCTCCACCCTCCCCTAGGCTGTGTCTTGTTGGTGTGTGTGTGGGGGGGGGGAGTGTGTGTGTGTGTGTGTGTGTGTGTGTACTCACCCAGTTGTACTCACCTAGTTGTGCTTGCGGGGGTTGAGCTTTGGTTCTTTGGTCCCGCCTCTCAACTGTCAATCAACTGGTGTGCAGGTTCCTGAGCCTATTGGGCTCTATCATATCTACACTATAAACTGTGTATGGAGTCAGCCTCCACCACATCACTGCCTAATGCATTCCATCCGTTAACTACTCTGACACTGAAAAAGTTCCTTCTAACGTCTCTGTGGCTCATGTGGGTACTCAGTTTCCACCTGTGTCCCCTTGTTCGTGTCCCACCAGTGTTGAATAGTTTATCCTTGTCTACCCTGTCAATACCCCAGAGGATCTTCTAGGTTGTGATCATGTCCCCACTTACTCTTCTGTCTTCCAGTGTCGTAAGGTGCATTTCCCGCAGCCTTTCCTCGTAACTCATGCCTCTTAGTTCTGGGACTAGTCTAGTGGCATACCTTTGGACTTTTTCCAGCTTCGTCTTGTGCTTGACAAGGTACGGGCTCCATGCTGGGGCCGCATACTCCAGGATTGGTCTTACATATGTGGTGTACAAGATTCTGAATGATTCCTTACACAGGTTCCTGAACGCCGTTCTGATGTTAGCCAGCCTCGCATATGCCGCAGACGTTATTCTCTTTATGTGGGCTTCAGGAGACAGGTTTGGTGTGATATCAAATCCTAGATCTTTCTCTCTGTCTGTTTCATTAAGTACTTCATCTCCTATTCTGTATCCTGTGTCTGACCTCCTGTTTCCACTGTCTAGTTTCATTACTTTGCATTTACTCGGGTTGAACTTCAACAGCCATTTGTTGGACCATTCACTCAGTCTGTCTAGTCATCTTGTAGCCTCCTACTATCATCCTCTGTTTCAATCCTTCTCATAATTTTTGCATCGTCGGCAAACATTGAGAGGAACGAATCTATACCCTCTGGGAGATCATTTACATATACCAGAAACAGTATAGGGCCAAGGACTGACCCCTGCGGGACTCCACTCGTAACGTCTCGCCAATCTGAGACCTCACCCCTCACACTGACTCGTTGTCTCCTGTTGCTTAGGTACTCCCTTATCCAACGGAGTACCTTCCCTTTCACTCCAGCCTGCATTGATCCGTCCAGCAACCAGGAGGCCTGGTCGACGACCGGGCCGCGGGGACACTAAGCCCCGGAAGCACCTCAAGGTAGCCTCAAGGTATCTCCAGCTTTTTCACTAGCCTTTTGTGTGGCACTGTGTCAAAGGCTTTCTGACAATCCAAAAATATGCAGTCTGCCCACCCTTCTCTTTCTTGCCTTATTTTTGTTGCCTGGTCGTAGAATTCAAGTAACCCTGTGAGGCAGGACCTGCCATCCCTGAACCCATGTTGATACTGTGTTACAAAGTTCCTTTGCTCCAGATGCTCCACTAGCTTTCTTCGCACAATCTTCTCCATCAGCTTGCATGGTATGCAGGTTAGGGACACCATCTTCACTACCACTTACCTCACACGTCCCTCACCAGTTCCTTCACCATTTGGTCACCACTTGGTCCGGGAGACATCTCCGTCACGCAGGGTGCAGTTGCGCCTCCACAGATCTCCAGTATCATCTTTTGATACTGGTAATGGCTCGAAAGGGCCACCACTTACGGGCTATTCATGCCCGTGCCACCTCTTGGGTGGCTTAATCTTCATCAATCAATCAATCACCAGTTCCTTCACCCCCTGACAACCTCCCCCCCCCTGAGCCACACACAAGCAGGGGTGAACCACCAGAGAGCACCTACACCACTTACTACCCACCTTGTGTGTGTGTGTCCCCTGAGCCACACACAAGCAGGGGTGAACCACCAGAGAGCACCTACACCACTTACTACCCACCTTGTGTGTGTGTGTCCCCTGAGCCACACACAAGCAGGGGTGAACCACCAGAGAGCACCTACACCACTCACTACCACACCTCAATGCAATTCGGCTCTCAATCAAGGCCAGTTATAACCCAAATTGACTGAGTAAATGACCAGACTGTTAAACTGTCTTGTTTTCCTGTGTTACGACTAGCTGCCAGGGACGCCCCAGGGATGGCCAGGGACGCCCCAGGGACGGCCAGGGACGGCCAGGGAAGGCCAGGGACACCCCAGGGAAGGCCAGGGACACCCCAGGGACGGCCAGGGACACCATAGGGGAGGCCAGGGACACCCCAGGGGAGGCCAGGGACACCCCAGGGACGGCCAGGGACTCCCCAGGAACGGTCAGGGACTCCCAAGGGACGGCCAGGGACGCCCCAGGGGAGGCCAGGGACACCCCCAGGGACGGCCAGGGACTCTCCAGGGATGGCCAGGGACGCCCCAGGGACGCCAGGAACGCCCCAGGGACGGCCAGGGACGGTCGGGGACGGCCAGGGACACCTCATGGACGGCCAGGGACGCCCCAGGGACGGCCAGGGACGCCCAGGGACGGTCAGGGACGGTCAGGGATGGCCAGGGACACCTCAGGGACGGTCAGGGACGCCAGGAGAGGCCAGGGACGCCCCAGAGACGACCAGGGACACCCCAGGGAGGCCAGGGACACCCCAGAAAAGGCCAGGGACGTCCAGGGACGCCCCAGGGACGGCCTGGGACGCCCCAGGGACGGCCAGGGATGGCCAGGGACACCCCAGGGACGCCCCAGGGACACCTCAGGGACGCCAGGGACGCCCCATGGACACCCCAGGGACGGCCAGGGACACCCCAGGGACGGCCAGGGACGCCCCAGGGACACCCCAGGGACGCCCCAGGGACGGCCAGGGACACCCCAGGGACGGCCATGGACGCCCCAGGGGACATCCCAGGGACGCCCCAGGGACGCCAGGGACGCCCCAGGGAACAATTCCACCAAACATTTAAGAAGATTAAGAGTTACAATAAGCACTGAGACACACTCAGGTCGACGACATCAAGATGTGAGAGTTACCAGAGAACTCTTGCTCTTGAACCCCTCTACAGCAGTCACTGAGAGCTCTTGAACCCCTCTACAGCAGTCACTGAGAGCTCTTGAATCCCTCTACAGCAGTCACTGAGAGCTCTTGAACCCCTCTACAGCAGTCACTGAGAGCTCTTGAACCCCCCTACGCAGTCACTGAGAGCTCTTGAATCCCTCTACAGCAGTCACTGAGAGCTCTTGAACCCCTCTACAGCAGTCACTGAGAGCTCTTGAACCCCTCTACGCAGTCACTGAGAGCTCTTGAACCCCTCTACAGCAGTCACTGAGAGCTCTTGAACCCCTCTACAACAGTCACCGAAAGCTCTTGAACCCCTCTACAGCAGTCACTGAGAGCTCTTGAACCCCGCTACAGCAGTCGCTGAGAGCTCTTGAACCTCCTCTACAGCAGTGACTGAGAGCTCTTGAACCCCTCTACAGCAGTCAATGATAGCTCTGTAGAGTACACTCTACACTTGTACACTTGTACTCTGCTGTAGAGTACACTCTACAGCAGTCACTGAGAGCTCTTGAACCCCTCTACAGCAGTCACTAAGAGCCGTGTTCCTCTCTTACTTAATGGTAAGAGCCTCTACAGTAGTCGTGAAGAACTTTCACTAACAGCCAGGCAGAGAGTAATTGGCTTGACTACCGAACTAGGCAGTTGGCTCCAAACTGCCCCATTGAGCGCCAGTCAAGAGGAAAGTCTGACTTTAGACTACAGAGGCCTAGAAAACTCTTGAAAGTCTGCTCAGGTAAATCACCAATGGAAGAGAGGGAATTATGAGGGGGGAAAGCGCCAAGCCATTACGATTATATAGCACTGGGAAAAGGAGTCAGGATAAGGATTTTGGGATGGGACGGTGGGAAAGGAATAGTGCCCAATCACTTGAGGTGGGGAGGGTAGAGCGACGATCTGGCTTCATGCAGGTCGGCGTTCGATCCCCGACCGTCACTTACAAAGTCCTGGCACACATAAAGTGACTCTCAAGGCCTGGCATATGGGCAGAGTCACTTACAATGGCTGAGTCAGTCGAGTATTATGACAGAAATCATCAAGATAACCCAGTTTATATACGATATCGTCGTTATCGTCGCTGATATCCTGTTATGTCACGCGGGACTGAGTCGTTGAGGATGATGTAGAGACTTGTTGTTAAGTCTGTCTGTGGTTCATTAAACATTATCTCACTGTGTGTGTGTGTGTGTGTGTGTGTGTGTGTGTGTGTGTGTGTGTGTGTGTGTGTGTGTGTGTGTGTGTGTGTGTGTGTGTGCGCAGGGCTCTGCAGCTTGCTCAGACCTCCCTTGAGCACAGCTGGGACATCATACAGGTCTTCTGTGTTAGCTGGGAGCCTCCTGATGTCAGCTGGGACATCATACAGGTCTCCTGTGTTAGCTGGGAGCCTCCTGATGTCAGCTGGGACATCATACAGGTCCCCTGTGTTAGCTGAGAGTCTCCAGATGTCAGCTGGGACATCATACAGGTCTTCTGTGTTAGCTGGGAGCCCCCAGATGTCAGCTGGGACATCATACAGGTCTCCTGTGTCAGCTGGGACATCATACAGGTCTCCTGTGTTAGCTGGGAGCCCCCTGATGTCAGCTGGGACATCATACAGGTCTCCTGTGTTAGCTGGGACATCATACAGGTCTTCTGTGTTAGCTGGGAGCCCCCTGATGTCAGCTGGGACATCATACAGGTCTCCTGTGTTAGCTGGGAGTCTCCAGATGTCAGCTGGGACATCATACAGGTCTCCTGTGTTAGCTGGGAGTCTCCAGATGTCAGCTGGGACATCATACAGGTCTCCTGTGTTAGCTGAGAGTCTCCAGATGTCAGCTGGGACATCATACAGGTCTCCTGTGTCAGCTGGGACATCATACAGGTCTTCTGTGTTAGCTGGGAGCCCCCTGATGTTAGCTGGGACATCATACAGGTCTTCTGTGTTAGCTGGGAGCCCCCTGATGTCAGCTGGGACATCATACAGGTCTCCTGTGTTAGCTGGGAGTCTCCAGATGTCAGCTGGGACATCATACAGGTCTCCTGTGTTAGCTGGGAGTCTCCAGATGTCAGCTGGGACATCATACAGGTCTCCTGTGTTAGCTGGGAGTCTCCAGATGTTAGCTGGGACATCATACAGGTCTCCTGTGTTAGCTGGGAGTCTCCAGATGTCAGCTGGGACATCATACAGGTCTCCTGTGTTAGCTGGGAGCCCCCTGATGTCAGCTGGGACATCATACAGGTCTCCTGTGTTAGCTGGGAGTCTCCAGATGTCAGCTGGGACATCATACAGGTCTCCTGTGTTAGCTGGGAGTCTCCAGATGTCAGCTGGGACATCATACAGGTCTCCTGTGTTAGCTGGGAGTCTCCAGATGTTAGCTGGGACATCATACAGGTCCCCTGTGTTAGCTGGGACATCATACAGGTCCCCTGTGTTAGCTGGGACATCATACAGGTCCCCTGTGTTAGCTGGGAGCCACCTGATGTCAGCTGAAACATCATACAGGTCTCCTGTGTTAGCTGGGACATCATACAGGTCCAGAAGTACCATCCTCGACCCCCACATGAGAGCAGGGAAGAGCCTTGCCCGGACACATCAAAATGTGTCCGACTTTCTTGGCCAGCGTCTGAGAGACTTTATTGAGAAAGTTGGATTGGATTCAAAGATAGTTTTGTCGGTCGCTGCTTGGGCTGTTATAAACATAATCCTTGGTAGGGCCTAGTGGTCTGTGGTGGGAGAGAGAGAGAGAGAGAGAGAGAGAGAGAGAGAGAGAGAGAGAGAGAGAGAGAGAGAGAGAGAGAGAGAGAGAGAGAGAGAGAGAGAGAGAGAGAGAGAATTATCTTGCTACTTAATGGCGACGACTAACTGAAGTTCCACACGCACACACACATGCGTGTGTGTGTGCGTGTGTGTGTGTGTGTGTGTGTGTGTGTGTGTGTGTGTGTGTGTGTGTGTGTGTGTGTGTGTGTGTGTGTGTGTGTGTATATATAAGCGTATGTGAAAATATATGAGCATATAATTGTGAATGTGAGTGTAAATTAGTGAGAGAGTGATTATATATTATCATATATAAGTGAATTTATAATATCCCAAACATCTCAATTTCGAGGCCTGAGCCATATTTTGGAGCCAAATTCTGGCTCTCTGCACGTATTCGCAGTTTGAAATTACGACTTTTTATACCCAACTTATGCCAAGTACTGAAAGCGGCGTTTGGTCATATTTGTCCCAAACCTCCCTGCAGTTTTCAAAATATCCCAAACATCCCAATTTCGAGGCCTGAGCCATATTTTGGAGCCAAATTCTGGCTCTCTGCACGTATTCGCAGTTTGAAATTACAACTTTTTATACCCAACTTATGCCAAGTACTGAAAGCGGCGTTTGGTCACATTTGTCCCAAAGCTCCCTGCAGTTTTCAAAATATCCCAAACATGCTAATTTCGAGGCCTGAGCCATATTTTGGAGCCAAATTCTGGCTCTCTGCACGTATTCGCAGTTAAAGTCGCTCCAAAATATGGTTCAGGCCTCGAAATTGGGAAGTTTGGGATATTATGAAAACTGCAGGGGAGTTTGTGCAAAATGTGACTCACTGCCGCTTTCAGTACTTGGCATATGTTGGGTATAAAAAGTCGTAATTTCAAACTGCGAATACGTGCAGAGAGCCTGAATTTGGCTCCAAAATATGGCTCTGGCCTCGATATTGGGATGTTTGGGATATTTTGAAAACTGCAGGGGGGTTTGGGACAAATATGACCAAACGCTGCTTTCATTACTTGGCATGTGTTCCGTATAAAAATTCGTAATTTCAAACTGCGAATACGTGCAGAGAACCAGAATTTGGCTCCAAAATATGGCTCAGGCCTCGATATTGGGACGTTTGGGATACTTTGAAAACTGCAGGGAGGTTTGGGACAAATGTGACCAAACGCCGCTTTCACTACTTTACATATGTTGGGTATAAAAAGTCAAAATTTCAAACTGCGAATACGTGCAGAGAGCCTGAATTTGGCTCCAAAATATGGCTCAGGCCACAAAATTGGGATGTTTGGGATTTTTTGAAAACTGCAGGGGAGTTTGTGCAAAATGTGACTCATTGCCGCTTTCAGTACTTGGGATATGTTGGGTAAAATAAATCGTAATTTCAAACTGCGAATACGTGCAGAGAGCCAGAATTTGGCTCCAAAATATAGCTCAGGCCTCGAAATTGGGATGTTTGGGATATTTTGAAAACTGCAGGCGGGTTTGGGACAAATGTGACCAAACGCCGCTTTCAGTACTTGGCATATGTTGGGTATAAAATTCGTAATTTCAAACTGCGAATACGTGCAGAGAGCCTGAATTTGACTCCAAAATATGGCTCAGGCCTCGAAATTGGGAGGTTGGGGATATTTTGTAAACTGCAGGGGAGTTTGTGCAAAATGTGACTCACTGTCGCTTTCAGTACTTGGCATATGTTGGGTATAAAAATTCGTAATATCAAACTGCGAATACGTGCAGAGAGCCAGAATTTGGCTCCAAAATAATGCTCAGGCCTCGAAATTTGGATGTTTTGGATGTTTTGAAAACTGCAGGGACGTTTGGGACAAATGTGACGAAACGCCGTTTTCCTCTCTGGGACTTGTTGTCAACGTACATGGCGCCCCTGCTCGGGGAGGCGTCCATTAGGGAGGCTCCGGCCTCCCCCGATGCTGTGAGCCCCTGGGTAGCTGCAGTGAGCACACACTGGCCCAAAAAAGCCAGCTGAATTCCAAGATGAGCCCCAGGCGAGGTCTGGAAAGAAAGTCCAGCCAGGAGCGTTCAAACTGCGCGCCAAGATGGCCGACCTTCGGGCGGGAATCTCCTCCACAACGAAACCTTTTATTGTAGAGCTGTTGACAACATACTTTTATCTCGACTTAAGTTTTCGCCACGCATATTTTTTTCTCATATGGAAAATACATTATCATCTTCACTATAAATGACTACTATAGCGTGTCATTTCTGCTCACACTCATCTCTAAATGAAATGCTTACAAATATTTCCCAAGACATCTTGAGGTTATCTTGAGATGATTTCGGGGCTTTAGTGTCCCCGCGGCCCGGTCCTCGACCAGGCCTCCACCCCCAGGAAGCAGCCCGTGACAGCTGACTAACACCCAGGTACCTATTTTACTGCTAGGTAACAGGGGCATAGGGTGAAAGAAACTCTGCCCATTGTTTCTCGCTGGCGCCCGGGATCGAACCCGGGTCCACAGGATCACAAGTCCAGTGTGCTGTCCGCTCGGCCGACCAGCTCCCTGGTCGACATAAACTGCCTCCTCCAGCCCGCCTCTTCCCTCATTCTAAATCCACAAACCCATCAACAATCCTCCTACTTCATGGGAAGGTCAAGCTTCCCATGACCTTGGAGTCATTGGATATGGGTTTGTGGATGACCTGACCTAGCAGTTTATGCCTTTTGGGAGATCTCCCCCCCCCTGGCATATGCATTAATGATATATAATGCATATGCCAGCTAGTCCAAGTCTAATCTTAAGATAATTCTCCTATCTCTCAATTTATTCTTTACCTACTCTTCACAGCAAGTCTTTGTCACCCACATTGAACAATATTGTAAGTCTTCACTACCCCAAAACTTGCCTCGCCACCCAGCTTTTACCTTACCATACATCTTTGCTACCCATCATTTGGTTTGTATTAAACATTCAAGGTTAAATGTTTGCCCTTGATCACCTAGCAGCAATTGAGGATACAGATGTAAGCTGATTGGAGAATCGCGTTCTGAGTGTAAACTAGTAGAACGTAAGTCAAGAAACTGCAGATGGCCTATTGTCCTGCACGTGGCACTTCCTATTTATACGTGATCCAGTAATATGGATCCAGTGATCCAGTAATATGGATCCAGTGATCCAGTAGTATGATCCACAATCGATTTGAGAATGGTCCAGGACGGACAGAAACGTCGTTGTCCCTTCACGTTCTAGTTTGTGGTCTGGTCAACATATTTCAGCCACGTTATTGTGACTCGTCGCCTGCACATGATCCAGTAATTTGTTCCACAAATCCACAACCCAGTTACCAAACCAGTATTTACCCAGGTATTTCCTAAATCTGAACTTATCTTCATTTAAAGCCTTATCAATAGCTTCATTGTTATGCCCATTCATCTACTTGTTTTTCATTCAGTTAAGGTTTTTCCAACATCTCTTCATACGGATGCTTTCTAATTTGCGGGATTAACTTTGTCATCCTAACTGACGTGTTCTAGTGAATTATGTCCATTCTTTAGCATGGCGACCAAAACTGAACGGCATAATCTAAATGGGACCTAAAAACAATACGTTAATAAACCCAGCCGACTTATTGCTAACTCTTCTATAAATAAATCTATGGGAAAGAAAAGCTCTCAGCCTGCTAACAAGAGTGTACAAATCCACAAGGGCCGGGACGAGGATTCAAACCTGCATCCGAGAGCATCCCAGACGCTGCCGTAATCGACTGAGCTACGGCATGGTCAAAAAGGAGTTGAAACCGAAGTTCTACTGAAATTACTGGATCCTGCAGCCTCTCCGAGGCACAAACCAAGTGTTAGTGTAACAAGAATGTGAAGTTGACTACGTCCATCTAGTTCCACCCGCTCCTCCCCAGAACTGGTTGTTAACTTTACCTTGACTCCTCTGATCCAACACTTGTCCACACGTGTCACACTCCTGAAAAAATAATTTTTACATATATTAAGGGCAAGTATAAGTAATTCGCAGGCGATGAGTCACAATAACGTGGCTGAAGTATGTTGACCAGACCACACACTAGAAATTGAAGGGACGACGACGTTTCGGTCCGTCCTGGACCATTCTCAAGTCGATTGATAAGTAATTATCAAAAGAATGCACCAAACCGGGAAGGCTATGTAGCACCAGGGTAAGTATAAACAGTTTATTTCAAATACAATCGAGTAGGAAAATACAATTATGAATTTCAAGAACACTGGAACCAATCACTGGAAAAGGTGAAATTGCAATGGAGATTAATTACAGATTGTATCAACAATAGTGAGTAGGCAAGACTGATAAGACTGCAATAGCCTAACGGAATACATTTTTGTCTCCGACTCATGAGGCTATGGTTAAGCATCAATGTTCTTTTAAAGTTACATAGAAACACATTACCTTATTACGGTCTTCCACTGAAACAAACCTTTAGCTAACCTTAGATAAAAGTACTGTGTATTATTAATTTATATAGCTGTCTATTGGCCTAAATTATATAAATAACATGTTTAAAACCTCTTAAGTACAGTATATGGTCTCTGGGGCCAGATTCACGAAGCAGTTACGCAAGCACTTACGAACGTGTACACCTTTCCTCAATCTTTGACGGCTTTGTTTACATTTATTAAACAGTTTACAAGCATGAAAACTTCCCATTCAACTGTTGTTATTGTTATAAACAGCCTCCTGGTGCTTCGGAGCTCATTAACTGTTTAATAATTGTAAACAAAGCCGCCAAAGATTGAGAAAAAAAGTACAGATTCGTAAGTGCTTACGTAAGTGCTTTCGTGAATCTGGTCCCTGAGCACTAAACTAACGCTAGAAGCCTAGTGATTACATTGTTAAAAATTACCATTTACAGGTGAATTCATTTTACATCGCAGAGTAAACAAGATGCGAACAATTAACATCTTCCATCTATTAGATAAACAATTATCTAGTCGTCCCTTCACTTTCTAGTGTGTGGTTTGGTCAACATATTTCAGCCCCCGTTATTGTGACTCCTCGTCTGCAATTATCTTCCCCATTTATCTGCACAATTGCTATCCTGCTATGACCACTCCATCGCCCTAGTCGTTAACACTAAACAATCTAGGGCGACTTGTTGCTGAACATTACATGCCACCTTTACCTTAGCTACAAAACACCGTGTTCATATTATCAAACTACCTTTAATGTCATAATGCAGCAGTTTGCGCGCTCAAAATACAAAATTGACAAACTCCTCAGGAACCGTAGGGGAACTTTTGACAAACCGCCGGCTTCCTGTTGCCGTAGAGGGCACCATGGAGAAATGGTGGCCCTCTGGTAAATTTAAGTCAATATTACCTAGGAGTTATGATGTACCAGCCATTAAACATCTGGGACTCACAGTTAATATGAAAACAATCCTTATTAAGAATAGTTAAACGAATCATTGACTTAAACGAACAACATTGAATATTGAACTGTACGAGTCTCTGTTGTGGTCCCATCTGGCCTACTGTGTCCTAATATGGAAACCTCACTTCAAAAAGACATCAATGATTTTCCGCTTTGGATAAAGTTCAAGACAGCAACAACAATCATGCCAGAACTTGTTCAACTGTCACTACCTCGAATCTTTGAAGGACTAACACTATAAAAGTTTAAATTGTTATAGATTTAGATAGATTAGCCTATAAATTTTCCTAGAAATTACCTACTTAATATTATCTGTTCGATTAAGGACCTGCCCGAAGTGCTATGCGTACTAGTGGCTTTACAAGAATGTAAACACATAGTGCTATGTACTCCTTGGGCCAGATTCACGAAAGCACTTACGAACGTGTACATCTTTCCTCAATCTTTGACGGCTTTGGTTACATTTATTAAACAGTTTACAAGCATGAAAACTTCCCAATCAACTGTTGTTATTGTTATAAACAGCCTCCTGGTGCTTCGGAGCTCATTAACTGTTTAATAATTGGAAACAAAGCCGCCAAAGATTGAGAAAAGATGTATAGGTTCGTAAGTGTTTGCGTAAGTGCTTTCGTGAATCTGGTCCCTTGTCACCTGTCCTCTTAAAAATAGCGTCGCTTTTGGCCGTTTATCAGTATGGCCGAATATGGACGTAATTTGAAAATGAAAACAAAATGAAAATAAATTTGGCATTTTTTTTTTCAACAACAATAAGTTAAGGGTCCTGTGATACGTTAGGTGGGCAGGAAATTCTCATAAAGTTTCAAAACGTTATGAAAAATGTTAATGGAAAGAATCCTCTTCTAAGCTTGCCGAGTAAGCCGGACGACTCAAACAGAAAACGGAACAGTGCCTCACTTTTGTGAGACGATTTCATTTCAAATTACGTCCAAATTTGGCCATATCGCCGCGCATACCAGCCAAATGTGACGTTAGTTTTAAGAGGACGGGTTGATCAGAGACCAAATATAACTTGTAGTTATATAAATAAATAAATAACAGCCGAGGCCTTTGTAATACTGACCAAGTTGGAGGTCATTAATACAGACCACTTCTCTAAAATGTCATATTTGACACAGACAGGCTGGACAACAGCTTCAAGCTCAATAAGCCACAATGTAACACAGACAATAGGGGTGTTATTTCCCCCAAAGGTTTATTAACCCATGAACCCGCTTAACCACTCATGTCTCAAATACCGAGTCATTCCTCTTGTTCCCAATATACACAAGACAAATCCTCAATAAAATAAGGGGGGGGGGGGGAGGGGAGTAGGAAGGCTGACCTATGACAAGGCGCCGCCGTCTTGTCCCCGTCGAGGCCACTGTAGATGGTGGCCCTTAGGTCAATTCATCATAGGAGCCCTTCTCCTTCCATCATTCTGAATCATGCTCATCGTACTAACCTGCACCCCCTCAACCCCCCCCCCCCCCACCATCTTCACACAATCTGTGGCCAACATTTTTCGTTTCATTCAGATTTTCATCAAAATATGTCGAAGATTTCTCTTTGGATTGTTTGAAGGGGCCTGACAGCCGAGTGGACAGCGCTTCGGATTCGTAATCCTGAGGTTCCGGGTTCGATCCCCGGTGGAGGCTGAAACAAGTGGGCACTTTCTTTCACCCTGATGACCCTGTTTACCTATCAGTAAATAAGTACCTGGGAGTTAGACAGCTGCTATGGGCTGCTTCCTGGGGATGTGTAAGAAAAAGAAGGCCTGGTCGAGGACAGGGCCGCGGGGGACGCTAAGCCGCGAAATCATCTCAAGATAACCTTAAGATTGCTGGCTAACTACTGGCATGGCTATTAAGGCCACCACCACAAGCGCCCTAATGACTTAACTAGCGGGTACACCTATGGCTGCCACCTGACAATCTCCTCTATATTTTGTCTAAATACATATAATATACGAAATAATAACGAATAACAACATGAAGTACACACCCCGAACAATCCTTTCTATACTCTCTCTCTCTCTCTCTCTCTGTCTCTGTCTCTCTCTGTCTCTCTCTCTCTCTCTCTCTCTCTCTCTCTCTCTCTCTCTCTCTCTCTCTCTCTCTCTCTCTCTGTCTCTCTCTCTCTCTCTCTCTCTCTCTGTCTCTCTCTCTCTCTCTCTCTCTCTCTCTGTCTCTCTCTCTCTGTCTCTCTCTGTCTCTCTCTGTCTCTCTCTGTCTGTCTCTGTCTGTCTCTGTCTGTCTCTGTCTGTCTCTGTCTCTCTCTCTCTCTCTCTCTCTCTCTCTCTCTCTCTCTCTCTCTCTCTCTCTCTCTCTGTCTCTCTCTGTCTCTCTCTCTCTCTCTCTCTCTCTCTCTCTCTCTCTCTCTCTCTCTCTCTCTCTGTCTCTCTCTCTCTCTCTCTCTCTGTCTCTCTCTCTGTCTCTCTCTCTCTGTCGTGACGCTGAACCCCGGTTCATTCCGAACACAGCGATTACACAACACATAACACCTTGCCTCAGCACCCGTTACTACCACCGTGTACTCCTACACACACCAGACCCTTGAGGCGTACCACTAGGTTTGTACTGGAACACAATGAATGAACATACGGAAGGTATTTTAAAGGCCGTCGGATTTTGTCATTTAATTACAAAGAATAGACTCTGACAAATAATACTATATTAATTAACATACTCTATTAGGTCAATACACTTCCAATACCCATAGACCACTTGACCTCCGCGATCACCACCCACACTCGTAACTTCCGCCTAAGTCCCTAATACGGAATGATTACTACAACGCTCCACACCCGGTTAGTCTTACATTCAATACTCACATACTGCAGACTTAACTTGGTCACTAAGATCACAACAGGCTCTCGCATAGCTGTCTGCTACACTTCGCTGCTGCCACAACCGGGGATCCAAAAGGACTTGCTCGTTCAACTTCCACAATCAGACTGACTCCAGTCAGCCATCTCCCTCAACCATTCAACCCCACCTCTCAAGGAAGGTATAATCCGATTAACCTTATCCCTAGAGAGGTAATCTTGTTCCTAGAAGCCTGACGAAGAATAATTCCTCTTTCCAGGAATTAATCATTTGGCTAAACAGCTTCGGTCTTAATCCATTGACCTTTCTTAGATATGTGATCCATAGTCTGTCTACTTACATGAACTTCCAATCATCATTCGTTAAGTGTTGTAGTAATGATCCTCTAGCTAATAATTCCTACTAACTTGTGGATTACAACACTACTCCCCTCCTTAAACACGCATATGTCCCCATATGCATCCTTGCAATGGTTCCATTAGTGTAAGGACCTGGAGGATGCACCCACCATATGTGTACAACTAAAAAATCATCCAATAAGTTCATCATACACACAATGAAATAAATTAAAATTTTCCCCGACATGACTCACAACACTTCTCCAACATATTCATTATATTCACATCATAGCACAGGTAAAATAGTCTGTAATAATTTTTCCCATCTCCAACAATGCACATATACCTAAACTGCTGACATATAATTACATACAAACATAACCATAAAATTACATGGACCAGAATGCTGGCACTTAAACAGAAATGACACTAGTCATTAATATATACACAACACATATATATCTAAGGTTCTTCATCCTTAGTAATAAGTTAATTACAATTTAACATCTTGCCCTGTACTGTTGACATAAGGGCTTACAATAATCACACAATGTTTCACTGGCCTCCTCCACAATTGGCAGCATCACTTCTCTTGTCTTCGTGTCCCATGGTTGCTGGGTCATAGATCCTCCATGACCCAGACAAAACCCAGGCTGTCCAGCCTGGTGAATGTTGTCAATGTCCCATCGTTGCTCTGAGCTAACGTGATCCTGGCCTCCAGAGCAACGGAGATTCCTACCCCAGGGTCATGTTCCCTTGGGTCTGTGCTGACGTCTCGTTCCAGGGCACCAATCCCAGAACGCTGTAGATCCCTCACAGCTCTCTGGTCTAGGCCCATCCGCCCAGAATGTGTCCACCTGTATTCACACCTTCCCGACCGCTGTACCTGCAAAATATTCCCTCGGAGCCCCCTGGCTCAATCCCATTATCACATAACCCCCTCGGCTCCTTACTCTCTCCCCGTATATAGCCTGAGCGCAGCTGCAAAACCATTGCAGCTGGCCCTTATCCCTGCTTTGATGTCAGGGGGCGAATTTCGCCTATAACGTCACGTTGGCTTCACTTCCACCCCCCTTTTTTTGTAGAATAACTGAGTGTAGCCTCATAGCTTCCCTTCTACTCTACCTGAAGCTCTGTGACATGATCCCGGGGGACCTTCTCAAGCCTAACACTCAGTAATGGTGCCGATGAGGTAATATACAGTATATACATACACATACATTATCACAATAAATACCTCATTAAAATAATTTCACAACTAATGTCACTAAAACATCATACTGCCACTGGCTCGCCTCTAGCGAGATTCCTGTAACAACTTAATAAGAAATTAGTATATCTACTTCGCTCGCCCACTGCAACCACCAACACCTGAAATTTTGAAATTCTACATATTCATCTTATCCATAAGACTTATCCACTCCGACTTAATTAATAAAAATTTTACTGAAAAAAATTAAATTTTTATTAGTCTTTTATGAGTCTTGCTAGATGTATCGACTTGGCTCGCCTACTGCAGCCACCAACTCGGCAATTATCTACATTTCATCTTATCCATAAGACTTACCCACTCCGACACACCATCACCTCTGGTCATTCCAACCACTGATGACCTCATTATAACGCCACACATCCCCACAACCACTTCCTGCGTCCTAACGCACCGACCTTGCTACGCCGATACTCACCTTACCGACCACTACATGGCGCCCCTGCGCCACCATATACTCCACAACACCACACTCCATACCAGGCGTCCAAACGCCACTACACTACACCACCCAATGGCGTCCCCAACGCCCTCAACACAACACACGGCGTCCCCAACGCCCTCAACACAACACACGGCGTCCCCAACGCCCTCAACACAACACCCGGCGTCCAAACGCCCTCAACACAACACCCGGCGTCCCCAACGCCCTCAACACAACACCCGGCGTCCCCAACACAACACACGGCGTCCCCAACGCCCTCAACACAACACACGGCGTCCCCAACGCCCTCAACACAACACACGGCGTCCCCAACGCCCTCAACACAACACACGGCGTCCCCAACGCCCTCAACACAACACACGGCGTCCCCAACGCCCTCAACACAACACACGGCGTCCCCAACGCCCTCAACACAACACACGGCGTCCCCAACGCCCTCAACACAACACACGGCGTCCCCAACGCCCTCAACACAACACCCGGCGTCCCCAACGCCCTCAACACAACACACGGCGTCTCCAACGCCCTCAACACAACACACAGCGTCTTCAACGCCATCACACACTCCCTTTTCTCTCGTAATCCGTTAATTACCTGACCAACACTCGTCAGGCATAATTTCTTGTGTAGTGGCCACCCGCCACACTCTACCACCTGCGTTAACATACTTCAACGCTAATGTCTACAATACACCCGGTGTTACAACAACCAGTTATGCTACACATGCTACACCTTGGCGCTACAATGCCAACAATGGCATGCACTATACTACATCCATGATATCCACAGTGAAAACATGCACATTTCACTACAGTAAATACTATGCATTACGCTGGCGTCTAATAAGCCACTACACATGCATTACACTACACACCACATGCATTACACTACACACCCCGGCGTACAAACACCAATACACAACCATGCACTACACCCGGCGCCACACACCCCCACCAACGGGACACGCTCCCCGTGTCCCAAGGTAACACTCTCCATAATGCTACCTGCACCCACAAAAAAATCTCCATGGCCCTCTCCAGGGTACACGAGACATCGAACCCCAGACGTCAAATTACGCGTCGCTCGCTATGCCTAGGAGTTCACAATTCACTTCGCCTATTTTCTGTTTCGATGTAACGCCTGAAATCGCTCGAATCTTTACGTAATATTTATTTATCTTTAAAATATTCGATTTACACGTTACATGAAATTTACTTAACTTCAAATTACGTAGTTTTCACGCTTAATTTCACCTTAGCAACGGTTTCTCACTATTTCCGCCTTACCAACGATATAAACAAGCTCCATGGTGCGGCTCGCTTGGCCCATCCATCGCTTGGCCCGCACATGGCCCACGCTGGCCCCCATTCACCCGCGCTAGTTTTCCTCGCCACGCTGTATAATCCGCACTACGAACACTGTATAATCCGCACTACGAACACGCGTACTGCACTTGTTTTAGGTCCCGATGCTTCAGTGGTCCAGACTTTCATCTTAGCCGTCTCTCGTTGCGGGAATCTGGAAAGAAAGAAATAAACCCCACATGTGCCCCACAATGGCCTAGTCCCTTTAATTAACTAACTCCTTTGACCTGGTCTCACCTGACCCTTCTTTCCTCCGTCTAGTAACCACCATTCTCACCACAACCCGACGTCTACCATTTCCCGAACATTCCCTCACCAACTAAACCAGAAACACACTTCCTTCATCTCGCAAAGTGTTCCAAAACCTGTTTGCGCTGCCACCAAATATGTCGTCTACCAATTCCCTAACATTCCCTCACCAACCAAACCAGGAACACTATGAAGGGACACATGGAAGGTATTTAAAGGCCGTCGGATTTTGTCATTTAATTACAAAGAATAGACTCTGACAAATAATACTATATTAATTAACATACTCTATTAGGTCAATACACTTCCAATACCCATAGACCACTTGACCTCCGCGATCACCACCCACACTCGTAACTTCCGCCTAAGTCCCTAATACGGAATGATTACTACAACGCTCCACACCCGGTTAGTCTTACATTCAATACTCACATACTGCAGACTTAACTTGGTCACTAAGATCACAACAGGCTCTCGCATAGCTGTCTGCTACACTTCGCTGCTGCCACAACCGGGGATCCAAAAGGACTTGCTCGTTCAACTTCCACAATCAGACTGACTCCAGTCAGCCATCTCCCTCAACCATTCAACCCCACCTCTCAAGGAAGGTATAATCCGATTAACCTTATCCCTAGAGAGGTAATCTTGTTCCTAGAAGCCTGACGAAGAATAATTCCTCTTTCCAGGAATTAATCATTTGGCTAAACAGCTTCGGTCTTAATCCATTGACCTTTCTTAGATATGTGATCCATAGTCTGTCTACTTACATGAACTTCCAATCATCATTCGTTAAGTGTTGTAGTAATGATCCTCTAGCTAATAATTCCTACTAACTTGTGGATTACAACATCTCTCTCTCTCTCTCTCTCTCTCTCTCTCTCTCTCTCTCTCTCTCTCTGTCTCTCTCTCTCTCTCTCTCTCTCTCTCTCTGTCTCTCTCTCTCTCTCTCTCTCTCTCTCTCTCTCTGTCTCTCTCTGTCTCTCTCTGTCTGTCTCTGTCTCTCTCTCTCTCTCTCTCTCTCTCTCTCTCTCTCTCTCTCTCTCTCTCTCTCTCTCTCTCTCTCTCTCTCTCTCTCTCTCTCTCTCTCTCTCTCTCTCTCTGTATATTATGATTGAATAATGATATCTGTAACACATTTATTTTTTGCTCACTGGTAATCAACGTGACCCTTGCCAGGCGGCGGCTGGTCGACAACTGAGCCACACGTTAAGAAGCAGTGGGACTCCCAGACGCGCCACTCACCCTTACTTCACCATAATATCTAAACTGTCAACCTCTAATACAGTTAAGCATCTGACCACCAGAGGCGCTAATGTTCCCCTATTATTACGCCATCCATATAATGATTGTTCTCATTATTCATTGTTGCAACGTGTAAATACATTCAAGTTCTGTAGTGACAGTGTCAGACCTCGAAGGCAGAATTTAAACACCCTTCTGAAGATGTATTATTAATTACGAAAATACTTAAGGAAATTCCTGTTTCAATTCTTCCTTCGTGGTCTGACACTGTCACATTTTCATCACGTGTTAATTGTCGTGATTTACACGCAGATTTTGTAGTGTAAATACGACAACTTCAGGAAAGTAATGAGTAGCGGATTTAGTCTAAACAATAATATATGCGTTTTGTTTTTAGTGCCAAATTATCTGGCAAATATACATTTGGAGATGTAGCTCAATCCTTCCTGTAGCCCAATCTTTCCTGTAGCCCAATCCTTCTTGTAGCCCAATCCTTCCTGTAGACCAATCCTTCCTGTAGCCCAATCTACAGGAAGGATTCAATCTACAATCACTTGAGTTAACTTTCAAACACCCTACTCACGTTGCTCCATTCTGAGCAGTGAGTGGGTAAGGGCTCGACGAATCTAAGTGTTTAGAACACTGGCTTTGTGTCTTTGGGAGCACTCATTCCTACTGTTTAGGCATAATCCTATGTTTGTAGGCTTAGTATATACGCTACTGCTTAGATATGCTCCTGTTAAATTGTGTGTTTATTTGTCTAATTATACTGAATCCTTTTAAAGTTTGTCCTTATCTGTCATTTGCACCAAACCTCATCCCTCCCACTTACCTGTTTGGCAGTGAGTTCTGCTAATCGTGGATTGCTGTTACGTAGCTCATTTGGCTTCATAATAGTTGGATGGCTGAAATAAAAAGGCTTCAATTAAACAGAGCAGAAATTTATGAGAATGATGTTCAGAAATACCAAATAGTTATTATTTTTTCTGTAGAAAACAATGTCTTACAGACAGGGTAAAAAAAAAATAATGAATGTAATGAAACATCATTTTCTTGGCGAGAGCCAGAGGCTCCCTGGAGCTATCCAGGCTGATATGGATGTATTAGATTTTGGCATCAGTCAGTGTGAATGGAGTTCTACTGAATTGTTACAATCTCTCAGCAAATGAACTTTTTTTCACCCTCATTGTTTGCCGTGATCGCCAACATGGTATTTAGAAAAAGTTGATCTGCTGCTGACCTCTTGCTAAATCTCCCCACAAAGCGACATTAGACGCTGGATGAATCATAGATCAGCAGTGTTGTTGATCTAAATATAGCAGGTGCATCTGAGTGGGTCTGGATTAGTAGGAAAGCATCACGTACTAGCCCTTATCAGTCACCATTCTGCAGTATAAACAAAATCCCCCATGCTTTCCACATCACATTTTTATACCCAACATATGCCAAGTACTGAAAGCGGCGTTTGGTCAAATTTGTCCCAATTCCCCCTGCAGTTTTCAAAATATCCCAAACATCTCAATTTCGAGGCCTGAGCCATATTTTGGAGCCAAATTCTGGCTCTCTGCACATATTATTAGTTTGAAATTACGACTTTTTTATACCCAACATATGCGAAGTACTGAAAGCGGCGTTTGGTGACATTTGTCCCAAACCCCCCTGCAGTTTTCAAAATATCCCAAACATGTCAATTTCGAGGCCTGAGCCATATTTTGGAGCCATATTCTGGCTCCCTGCACATATTATTAGTTTGAAATTACGACTTTTTTATACCCAACATATGCCAAGTACTGAAAGCGGCAGTGAGTCATATTTTGCACAAACTCCCCTGCAGCTTTCAAAATATCCGAAATATTCCAATTTCGAGGCCTAAGCCATATTTTGGAGCCAAATTCTGGCTCTCTGCACGTATTCGCAGTTTTAAATTACGAATTTTTATCCCCAACATATGCGAAGTACTGAAAGCGGCGTTTTGGTGACATTTGTACCAAACCCCCCTGCAGTTTTCAAAATATCCCAAACATCTCAATTTCGAGGCCTAAGCCATATTTTGGAGCCAAATTCTGGCTCTCTGCACGTATTCGTAGTTTGAAATTACGCCTTTTTATACCCAACATATGCCAAGTACTGAAAGCGGCATTTGGTTACATCTGTCCCAAACTCCCCTGCAGTTTTCAAAATATCCTAAACATCCCAATTTCGAGGCCTGAGCCGTATTTTGGAGCCAAATTCTGGCTAATGCACGTATTCGCAGTTTGAATTCGCAAGAATTTGGCTTCAAAATGTGGCTCAGGCCTCGAAATTGGGATGTTTGAGATATTTTGAAAACTGCAGGGGGGTTTGGTACAAATGTCACCAAACGCCGCTTTCAGTACTTGGCATATGTTGGGTATAAAAAGTCGCAATTTCAAACTGCGAATACGAGCAGAGAGCCAGAATTTGGCTCCAAAATATGACTCAGGCCTAGAAATTGGAATATTTGGGATATTTTGAAAACTGCAGGGGAGTTTGTGCAAAATGTGACTCACTGCCGCTTTCAGGA
>NC_091203.1:22030003-22052503 GCF_040958095.1 Procambarus clarkii | reverse complement strand
CACTCTTGTGTTACTGGCACTCTCTCTTGTATTACTGGCACTCTCTCTTGTGTTACTGGCACTCTTGTGTTACTGGCACTCTTGTGTTACTGGCACTCTCTCTTGTGTTACTGGCACTCTTGTGTTACTGGCACTCTTGTGTTACTGACACTCTTGTGTTACTGGCACTCTTGTGTTACTGGCACTCTTGTGTTACTGGCACTCTTGTGTTACTGGCACTCTTGTGTTACTGACACTCTTGTGTTACTGGCACTCTCTCTTGTGCTACTGGCACTCTTGTGTTACTGGCACTCTTGTGTTACTGGCACTCTTGTGTTACTGGCACAATTGTGTTACTGGCACTCTTGTGTTACTGGCACTCTCTCTTGTGTTACTGGCACTCTTGTGTTACTGGCACTCTTGTGTTACTGACACTCTCTCTTGTGTTACTGACACTCTTGTGTTACTGGCACTCTTGTGTTACTGGCACTCTCTCTTGTGTTACTGGCACTCTTGTGTTACTGGCACTCTTGTGTTACTGACACTCTTGTGTTACTGGCACTCTCTCTTGTGTTACTGGCACTCTTGTGTTACTGGCACTCTTGTGTTACTGGCACTCTTGTGTTACTGGCACTCTTGTGTTACTGGCACTCTTGTATTACTGACACTCTCTCTTGTGTTACTGGCACTCTTGTGTTACTGACACTCTTGTGTTACTGGCACTCTTGTGTTACTGGCACTCTTGTGTTACTGACACTCTTGTGTTACTGGCACTCTTGTGTTACTGGCACTCTTGTGTTACTGGCACTCTTGTGTTACTGGCACTCTTGTGTTACTGACACTCTTGTGTTACTGGCACTCTTGTGTTACTGGCACTCTTGTGTTACTGGCACTCTATTTTGTGTTACTGGCACTCTTGTGTTACTGGCACTCTTGTGTTACTGGCACTCTTGTGTTACTGGCACTCTTGTGTTACTGGCACTCTCTCTTGTGTTACTGGCACTCTTGTGTTACTGGCACTCTTGTGTTACTGGCACTCTTGTGTTACTGACACTCTCTCTTGTGTTACTGACACTCTTGTGTTACTGGCACTCTTGTGTTACTGGCACTCTTGTGTTACTGGCACTCTTGTGTTACTGGCACTCTTGTGTTACTGGCACTCTTGTGTTACTGGCACTCTCTCTTGTGTTACTGGCACTCTTGTGTTACTGGCACTCTTGTGTTACTGGCACTCTCTCTTGTGTTACTGGCACTCTTGTGTTACTGGCACTCTTGTGTTACTGGCACTCTTGTGTTACTGGCACTCTTGTGTTACTGGCACTCTCTCTTGTGTTACTGGCACTCTTGTGTTACTGGCACTCTTGTGTTACTGGCACTCTTGTGTTACTGGCACTCTCTCTTGTGTTACTGGCACTCTTGTGTTACTGGCACTCTCTCTTGTTTTACTGGCACTCTCACTTGTGTTACTGGCACTCTTGTGTTACTGGCACTCTCTCTTGTGTTACTGGCACTCTTGTGTTACTGGCACTCTCTCTTGTGTTACTGGCACTCTCTCTTGTGTTACTGGCACTCTCTCTTGTGTTACTGGCACTCTTGTGTTACTGGCACTCTCTCTTGTGTTACTGGCACTCTCTCTTGTGTTACTGGCACTCTCTCTTGTGTTACTGGCACTCTTGTGTTACTGGCACTCTCTCTTGTTTTACTGGCACTCTCACTTGTGTTACTGGCACTCTTGTGTTACTGGCACTCTCTCTTGTGTTACTGGCACTCTTGTGTTACTGGCACTCTCTCTTGTGTTACTGGCACTCTCTCTTGTGTTACTGGCACTCTCTCTTGTGTTACTGGCACTCTTGTGTTACTGGCACTCTCTCTTGTGTTACTGGCACTCTCTCTTGTGTTACTGGCACTCTTGTGTTACTGACACTCTCTCTTGTGTTACTGACACTCTTGTGTTACTGGCACTCTTGTGTTACTGGCACTCTTGTGTTACTGGCACTCTTGTGTTACTGGCACTCTTGTGTTACTGGCACTCTCTCTTGTGTTACTGGCACTCTTGTGTTACTGGCACTCTTGTGTTACTGGCACTCTTGTGTTACTGGCACTCTTGTGTTACTGGCACTCTTGTGTTACTGGCACTCTCTCTTGTGTTACTGGCACTCTCTCTTGTGTTACTGGCACTCTTGTGTTACTGGCACTCTTGTGTTACTGGCACTCTTGTGTTACTGGCACTCTCTCTTGTGTTACTGGCACTCTCTCTTGTGTTACTGGCACTCTTGTGTTACTGACACTCTTGTGTTACTGGCACTCTTGTGTTACTGGCACTCTCTCTTGTGTTACTGGCACTCTCTCTTGTGTTACTGGCACTCTCTTTTGTGTTACTGGCACTCTTGTGTTACTGGCACTCTTGTGTTACTGGCACTCTTGTATTACTGACACTCTCTCTTGTGTTACTGGCACTCTCTCTTGTGTTACTGGCACTCTTGTGTTACTGGCACTCTTGTGTTACTGGCACTCTTGTATTACTGGCACTCTCTCTTGTGTTACTGGCACTCTCTCTTGTGTTACTGGCACTCGTGTGTTACTGGCACTCTTGTGTTACTGGCACTCTCTCTTGTGTTACTGGCACTCTTGTGTTACTGGCACTCACTCTTGTGTTACTGACACTCTTGTGTTACTGGCACTCTTGTGTTACTGGCACTCTTGTGTTACTGGCACTCTTGTGTTACTGGCACTCTTGTGTTACTGACACTCTCTCTTGTGTTACTGGCACTCTTGTGTTACTGGCACTCTTGTGTTACTGGCACTCTTGTGTTACTGACACTCTCTCTTGTGTTACTGACACTCTTGTGTTACTGGCACTCTTGTGTTACTGGCACTCTTGTGTTACTGACACTCTTGTGTTACTGGCACTCTTGTGTTAATGGCACTCTCTCTTGTGTTACTGGCACTCTTGTGTTACTGGCACTCTTGTGTTACTGGCACTCTTGTGTTACTGACACTCTTGTGTTACTGGCACTCTTGTGTTACTGGTACTCTTGTGTTACTGGCACTCTCTCTTGTGTTACTGGCACTCTCTCTTGTGTTACTGACACTCTTGTGTTACTGGCACTCTTGTGTTACTGGCACTCTTGTGTTACTGGCACTCTCTCTTGTGTTACTGACACTCTTGTGTTACTGGCACTCTTGTGTTACTGGCACTCTTGTGTTACTGGCACTCTTGTGTTACTGACACTCTTGTGTTACTGACACTCTCTCTTGTGTTACTGGCACTCTTGTGTTACTGGCACTCTTGTGTTACTGACACTCTTGTGTTACTGACACTCTTGTGTTACTGACACTCTTGTGTTACTGGCACTCTTGTGTTACTGGCACTCTCTCTTGTGTTACTGGCACTCTCTCTTGTGTTACTGGCACTCTTGTGTTACTGGCACTCTTGTGTTACTGGCACTCTCTCTTGTGTTACTGGCACTCTTGTGTTACTGGCACTCTTGTGTTACTGACACTCTTGTGTTACTGACACTCTTGTGTTACTGGCACTCTTGTGTTACTGGCACTCTCTCTTGTGTTACTGGCACTCTTGTGTTACTGGCACTCTTGTGTTACTGACACTCTTGTGTTACTGACACTCTTGTGTTACTGGCACTCTTGTGTTACTGGCACTCTCTCTTGTGTTACTGACACTCTTGTGTTACTGGCACTCTTGTGTTACTGGCACTCTTGTGTTACTGGCACTCTCTCTTGTGTTACTGACACTCTCTCTTGTGTTACTTGCACTCTTGTGTTACTGACACTCTTGTGTTACTGGCACTCTTGTGTTACTGGCACTCTTGTGTTACTGGCACTCTCTCTTGTGTTACTGGCACTCGTGTGTTACTGGCACTCTTGTGTTACTGGCACTCTTGTGTTACTGGCACTCTTGTGTTACTGACACTCTCTCTTGTGTTACTGGCACTCTTGTGTTACTGGCACTCTTGTGTTACTGACACTCTTGTGTTACTGGCACTCTCTCTTGTGTTACTGACACTCTCTCTTGTGTTACTGGCACTCTTGTGTTACTGGCACTCTTGTGTTACTGACACTCTTGTGTTACTGACACTCTTGTGTTACTGGCACTCTCTCTTGTGTTACTGGCACTCTTGTGTTACTGACACTCTTGTGTTACTGGCACTCTTGTGTTACTGGCACTCTCTCTTGTGTTACTGGCACTCGTGTGTTACTGGCACTCTCGTGTTACTGGCACTCTCTCTTGTGTTACTGGCACTCTTGTGTTACTGACACTCTCTCTTGTGTTACTGACACTCTTGTGTTACTGGCACTCTTGTGTTACTGGCACTCTTGTGTTACTGACACTCTTGTGTTACTGGCACTCTTGTGTTACTGGCACTCTTGTGTTACTGGCACTCTCTCTTGTGTTACTGGCACTCTTGTGTTACTGACACTCTTGTGTTACTGGCACTCTTGTGTTACTGGCACTCTTGTGTTACTGGCACTCTCTCTTGTGTTACTGGCACTCTTGTGTTACTGGCACTCTTGTGTTACTGGCACTCTTGTGTTACTGGCACTCTTGTGTTACTGGCACTCTTGTGTTACTGGCACTCTTGTGTTACTGGTACTCTTGTGTTACTGGCACTCTTGTGTTACTGGCACTCTTGTGTTACTGGCGCTCTTGTGTTACTGGCACTCTCTCTTGTGTTACTGGCACTCTTGTGTTACTGGCACTCTTGTGTTACTGGCACTCTTGTGTTACTGGCGCTCTTGTGTTACTGACACTCTTGTGTTACTGGCACTCTTGTGTTACTGGCACTCAGGGGACCGGGGTTCGAATCTCCTACAGCGCAGGTGGACGGAATTATATCGCTACTTCACCTTTTTTTCAGCATTTTCGTATTAAAATTTGGCCAAGAATTTAGTGTTGATCATTTGGGCTGTTGTGTCACTCTTAATGTTTGACTCTTTATGAGGTAACTGATGTGTTCCGGGGTTCGAACGAGTCAATGTGGCGCGGTATTAGGCCGTGTGGGGGTTGAATTTCAGCTCCTGGTCCCCTTCCCAACCTTCTACACCCGTAGGTGTAGGAGTGGCACCCTAACACAACACACAGGTGGGCGAGCTAAACTGTTTGGGCTTCTTCTTGAGGTTATCTTGAGATGATTTCGGGGCTTTAGTGTCCCCGCGGCCCGGTCCTCGACCAGGCCTCCACCCCCAGGAAGCAGCCCGTGACAGCTGACTAACATACCAGGTATCTATTTTACTGCTAGGTAACAGGGGGCATAGGGGGAAAGAAACTCTGCTCATTGTTTCTCGCCGGCGCCTGGGATCGAACCCGGGACCACAGGATCACAAGTCCAGCGTGCTGTCCACTCGGCCGACCGGCTCCCTTACATACAGGTCAGATATGGCGTAGATTAAAACAGAGGCATAACAGACATAGTTTTAAAACTAGTATAGTAGGCATCCATCTATTATTTAAAGATGCTTTATCTATAGATAGTTTATATTATTATTATAATATTTGTATTTAATAATTATCACTCTAACTTTCAAATTAACACACAGCATTTACTGAGAAAATCAACACACACATTCAAGATAATAACTTACTCTTGGTCGCCTCGTTCAATATGTAAACGAGGCGACCACTCTCACCCTTCAGTAACTCAACATTGCTTTACTCGACCCTTTGCTTCACTAACTATGGTATTACCTTGACGCATCATATGCTTCACAACACATCAAGGCCCTTCGTAATCAAGGAAGGAAGGAATTATCAAGGGAAAGTGCCAAGCCATTACGACTATATAGCATTGGGAAGGGATCAGGATAAGGATTTAGGATGGGACGGGGGGAAAGGAATGGTGCCCAACCACTTGCTGGACGGTCGGGGATTGAACACCGATCTGCATGAACCGAGACCGTCGCTCTACCGTCCAGCCCAAGTGGTTGGGCACTTCGTTAGCAAACTTAAACTAAATCACAAAATATTGAATGGTAAATAATAACATTACATCAATAGGCTACTCTTCGGTAAATCAATTATATTTTACTGGCGAAACTTTTTACACTTCAGAGTATAGTGTAAATATAGCCACACATATGTATATGCGAACAAGCCTGAGTGGTCCCCAGGACTATATGCAACTGAAAACTCACACCCCAGAAGTGACTCGAACCTATACTCCCAGGAGCAACGCAACTGGTATGTACAAGACGCCTTAATCCACTTGACCATCACGACCGGACAAAATGAGGTGATAGCCTAAGCTATTTGAACCACCCCACCGCCGGCACTCGGATAGTAATCTTGGGCATAGCATTTTACCAAATCACCTCATTCTTTGGGGCACACGTGAGGAACACAAATGCGAACAAGCCTGAATGGTCCCCAGGACTATATGCAACTGAAAACTCACACCCCACAAGTGACTCGAACCCATACTGCCAGGAGCACTCTGCTGGCGTACAGGATCCCTTAACCTCTCGACCAACACGACCGGACAAAAGAGGATGGTAGCCGAGGCTATTTCCATCCCCCCCGCCGGCACTCGGTTGGTAATCTTGTACCTGTACGCCAGCAGAGTGCTCCTGGCAGTATGGGTTCGAGTCACTTCTGGGGTGTGAGTTTTCAGTTACATATGTATATGTTACTGTAGTGTAGTGTCGTAAGTTATTCACGTAAGTCGCTGGTTATTCACGGATTGCACCAATCACTGGCCTCTCGCTCACAGGCGAAAGGTTAAGTCACTCTTACTGGCTAGTACTGCTGAATGCTACAAGCCTCTTCTCACTGCGGCTCTCCTTGATACCTGCTTGATGGGGTTCTGGGAGTTCTTCTACTCCCCAAGCCCGGCCCGAGGCCAGGCTTGACTTGTGAGAGTTTGGTCCACCAGGCTGTTGCTTGGAGCGGCCGGCAGGCCCACATATACCTGGTTGATGGGGTTCTGGGAGTTCTTCTACTGCCCAAGCCCGGCCCGAGGCCAGGCTTGACTTGTGAGAGTTTGGTCCAACAGGCTGTTGCTTGGAGCGGCCCGCAGGCCCACATACCCACCACAGCCTGGTTGGTCCGGCACTCCTTGGAGGAATAAATCTAGTTTCCTCTTGAAAATGTCCACGGTTGTTCCGGCAATATTTCTTATGCTTGCTGGGAGGACGTAGATCCTTCTGGAGATCAACTTCTTGGAACACAGCCTACTGACACTTTTCAGGACTGCCTTGTGGCCTTAACAGCCTTCTTAGGCTGTTCCGCTGGCGTCATAGGGTGTCAATCATACCTTTTTCTCAGACCGAAGGCATTCTTTTTGGACTTTACCACTAACAGCTGTTCCATTCCATCTCTTCTCACCCTTCTACCATATCCTAAAAGGTCTCCAGCTGTTCCTCTCTTCAGTAGGCTCAACTGCTCACATAAAATCGCTAAACCAGCGATTTTTTTCTTTGAGCGCTGGCGCGACTTCCACCCTGGTCCACGGCTGTGAGGCCACTGACCAGAACGCCAATCTGCAGGCCGGTCTCGGTACCCGCTGATGACGTCACAGCAGGACTATCGCTGATTGGCTGTGAACTTGCCACTTCATCCAATCATATCTCCCGTTACATCCCGTATAAGCCACCGTCACCACACTGGGCGCAATTCTGTCTTCCTCGCCAGTCTCTCGGCGCCATTTTCTCTGCCTCCTTCCCCTTATCAAACTTTTATAAATAAGCCTGAAGCCGTCTGAACTTTTCTATACAACTTAATAAGTTGTTTGGGCTTTATGTTATCTTCTAGATGGATTTGGGATTATATGCTTCTAATGGCGAGGCGAGGTCTGCTCCAGACCGCGATCCTCAGCCGAGTTTATTGGGCAGCGTCACTCATCCTGTGAGTGGACACACCGCCAGTGACAGTATTGGGCAGCGTCACTCATCTTGTGAGTGGACACACCGCCATAGTGACAGTATTGGGCAGCGCCACTCATCCTGTGAGTGGACACACCGCCATAGTGACAGTATTGGGCAGCGTCACTCACCCTGTGAGTGGACACACCGCCATAGTGACAGAATTGGGCAGCGTCACTCATCCTGTGAGTGGACACACCGCCATAGTGACAGTATTGGGCAGCGCCACTCACCCTGTGAATGGACACACCGCCATAGTGACAGTATTGGGCAGCGTCACTCATCCTGTGAGTGGACACACCGCCATAGTGACAGTATTGGGCAGCGTCACTCATCCTGTGAGTGGACACACCGCCATAGTGACAGTATTGGGCAGCGCCACTCACCCTGTGAGTGAACACACCGCCATAGTGACAGTATTGGGCAGCGCCACTCATCCTGTGAGTGGACACACCGCCATAGTGACAGTATTTGGCAGCGTCACTCATCCTGTGAGTGGACACACCGCCATAGTGCCAGTATTGGGCAGCGCCACTCATCCTGTGAGTGGACACACCGCCATAGTGACAGTATTGGGCAGCGCCACTCATCCTGTGAGTGGACACACCGCTATAGTGACAGTATTGGGCAGCGTCACTCAACCTGTGAGTGAACACACCGCCATAGTGACAGTATTGGGCAGCGTCACTCATCCTGTGAGTGGACACACCGCCACAGTGACAGTATTGGGCAGCGCCACTCATCCTGTGAGTGGACACACCGCCATAGTGACAGTATTGGGCAGCGCCACTCATCCTGTGAGTGGACACACCGCCATAGTGACAGTATTGGGCAGCGTCACTCATCCTGTGAGTGGACATACCGCCATAGTGACAGTATTGGGCAGCGCCACTCACCCTGTGAGTGAACACACCGCCATAGTGACAGTATTGGGCAGCGCCACTCATCCTGTGAGTGGACACACCGCCATAGTGACAGTATTTGGCAGCGTCACTCATCCTGTGAGTGGACACACCGCCATAGTGCCAGTATTGGGCAGCGCCACTCATCCTGTGAGTGGACACACCGCCATAGTGACAGTATTGGGCAGCGCCACTCATCCTGTGAGTGGACACACGCTATAGTGACAGTATTGGGCAGCGTCACTCATCCTGTGAGTGAACACACCGCCATAGTGACAGTATTGGGCAGCGTCACTCATCCTGTGAGTGGACACACCGCCACAGTGACAGTATTGGGCAGCGCCACTCATCCTGTGAGTGGACACACCGCCACAGTGACAGTATTGGGCAGCGCCACTCATCCTGTGAGTGGACACACCGCCATAGTGACAGTATTGGGCAGCGCCACTCATCCTGTGAGTGAACACACCGCCATAGTGACAGTACTGAGCAGCGCCACTCATCCTGTGAGTGGACACACCGCCATAGTGACAGTATTGGGCAGCGCCACTCATCCTGTGAGTGAACACACCGCCATAGTGACAGTACTGAGCAGCGCCACTCATCCTGTGAGTGAACACACCGCCATAGTGACAGTACTGAGCAGCGCCACTCATCCTGTGAGTGGACACACCGCCACAGTGACAGTATTGGGCAGCGTCACTCATCCTGTGAGTGGACACACCGCCATAGTGACAGTATTGGGCAGCGCCACTCATCCTGTGAGTGGACACACCGTCATAGTGACAGTATTGGGCAGCGTCACTCATCCTGTGAGTGGACACACCGCCATAGTGACAGTATTGGGCAGCGCCACTCATCCTGTGAGTGGACACACCGCCATAGTGACAGTATTGGGCAGCGCCACTCATCCTGTGAGTGGACACACCGCCATAGTGACAGTATTGGGCAGCGTCACTCATCCTGTGAGTGGACACACCGCCATAGTGACAGTATTGGGCAGCGCCACTCATCCTGTGAGTGGACACACCACCATAGTGACAGTATTGGGCAGCGTCACTCATCCTGTGAGTGGACACCGCCATAGTGACAGTATTGGGCAGCACCACTCATCCTGTGAGTGGACACACCGCCATAGTGACAGTATTGGGCAGCGCCACTCATCCTGTGAGTGGACACACCGCCATAGTGACAGTATTGGGCAGCGTCACTCATCCTGTGAGTGGACACACCGCCATAGTGACAGTATTGGGCAGCGTCACTCATCCTGTGAGTGGACACACCGCCATAGTGACAGTATTGGGCAGCGCCACTCATCCTGTGAGTGGACACACCGCCATAGTGACAGTATTGGGCAGCGCCACTCATCCTGTGAGTGGACACACCACCATAGTGACAGTATTGGGCAGCGTCACTCATCCTGTGAGTGGACACACCGCCATAGTGACAGTATTGGGCAGCACCACTCATCCTGTGAGTGGACACACCGCCATAGTGACAGTATTGGGCAGCGCCACTCATCCTGTGAGTGGACACACCGCCATAGTGACAGTATTGGGCAGCGTCACTCATCCTGTGAGTGGACACACCGCCATAGTGACAGTATTGGGCAGCGTCACTCATCCTGTGAGTGGACACACCGCCATAGTGACAGTATTGGGCAGCGCCACTCATCCTGTGAGTGGACACACCGCCATAGTGACAGTATTGGGCAGCGCCACTCATCCTGTGAGTGGACACACCGCCATAGTGACAGTATTGGGCAGCGTCACTCATCCTGTGAGTGGACACACCGCCATAGTGACAGTATTGGGCAGCGTCACTCATCCTGTGAGTGGACACACCGCCATAGCAGCATGTACAACACTCCCCAATAGGAAGAAAACCCGCACTCGGCTAACCAGCCACCACACTTGCACTCTCCCACGCCTGGGAGGTAATTACCAGCGACCAGCGAGGCACTCCTCCCTCGAGTGCCACTCCGGTTAATCCGGTTCTCACCCTCCATCGCCTCCCGACGGTAGAATGGCGGCCAGTTCATCCATCTCACCTCCAAGTTGGCTGATAATGGATGGATGCGTTCCTCGCGCCGGGGAGGGACGCGGGACACCTTCCCGCCACTTCTCCATTGCTCCTTGACCAGTAGCATCACTGTAGCGTGCAGGCAACATGCCAGCATGAAGGGTAGGGTAGGTGGTGAAGGGTAGGTGGTGAAGGGTAGGTGGTGAAGGGTAGGGAAGGTGGTGAAGGGTAGGGAAGGTGGTGAAGGGTAGGTGGTGAAGGGTAGGTGGTGAAGGGTAGGGAAGGTGGTGAAGGGTAGGTGGTGAAGGGTAGGTGGTGAAGGGTAGGTGGTGAAGGGTAGGTGGTGAAGGGTAGGTGGTGAAGGGTAGGGAAGGTGGTGAAGGGTAGGGAAGGTGGTGAAGGGTAGGGAAGGTGGTGAAGGGTAGGGAAGGTGGTGAAGGGTAGGTGGTGAAGGGTAGGTGGTGAAGGGTAGGGAAGGTGGTGAAGGGTAGGTGGTGAAGGGTAGGGAAGGTGGTGAAGGGTAGGGAAGGTGGTGAAGGGTAGGTGGTGAAGGGTAGGGAAGGTGGTGAAGGGTAGGTGGTGAAGGGTAGGGAAGGTGGTGAAGGGTAGGGAAGGTGGTGAAGGGTAGGTGGTGAAGGGTAGGGAAGGTGGTGAAGGGTAGGTGGTGAAGGGTAGGTGGTGAAGGGTAGGGAAGGTGGTGAAGGGTAGGTGGTGAAGGGTAGGTGGTGAAGGGTAGGGAAGGTGGTGAAGGGTAGGGTAGGTGGTGAAGGGTAGGGAAGGTGATCAAGGGTAGGGAAGGTGGTGAAGGGTAGGGAAGGTGGTGAAGGGTAGGGAAGGTGGTGAAGGGTAGGGAAGGTGGTGAAGGGTAGGGTAGGTGGTGAAGGGTAGGGAAGGTGGTGAAGGGTAGTGAAGGTGGTGAAGGGTAGGGAAGGTGGTGAAGGGTAGGGAAGGTGGTGAAGGGTAGGGTAGGTGGTGAAGGGTAGGGTAGGTGGTGAAGGGTAGGGAAGGTGGTGAAGGGTAGGGAAGGTGGTGAAGGGTAGGGTAGGTGGTGAAGGGTAGGTGGTGAAGGGTAGGGAAGGTGGTGAAAGGGTAGGGAAGGTGGTGAAAGGTAGGGAAGGTGGTGAAGGGTAGGGAAGGTGGTGAAGGGTAGGGAAGGTGGTGAAGGGTAGGTGGTGAAAGGTAGGGAAGGTGGTGAAGGGTAGGTGGTGAAGGGTAGGTGGTGAAGGGTAGGGAAGGTGGTGAAGGGTAGGTGGTGAAGGGTAGGGAAGGTGGTGAAGGGTAGGTGGTGAAGGGTAGGGAAGGTGGTGAAGGGTAGGGAAGGTGGTGAAGGGTAGGGAAGGTGGTGAAGGGTAGGGAAGGTGGTGAAGGGTAGGTGGTGAAGGGTAGGTGGTGAAGGGTAGGGAAGGTGGTGAAGGGTAGGGAAGGTGGTGGAGGGTAGGGAAGGTGGTGAAGGGTAGGGAAGGTGGTGAAGGGTAGGGAAGGTGGTGAAGGGTAGGTGGTGAAGGGTAGGTGGTGAAGGGTAGGGAAGGTGGTGAAGGGTAGGGAAGGTGGTGGAGGGTAGGGAAGGTGGTGAAGGGTAGGGAAGGTGGTGAAGGGTAGGGAAGGTGGTGAAGGGTAGGGAAGGTGGTGAAGGGTAGGGAAGGTGGTGAAGGGTAGGGAAGGTGGTGAAGGGTAGGTGGTGAAGGGTAGGGAAGGTGGTGAAGGGTAGGGAAGGTGGTGAAGGGTAGGTGGTGAAGGGTAGGTGGTGAAGGGTAGGGAAGGTGGTGAAGGGTAGGTGGTGAAGGGTAGGGAAGGTGGTGAAGGGTAGGGAATGTGGTGAAGGGTAGGTGGTGAAGGGTAGGGAAGGTGGTGAAGGGTAGGGAAGGTGGTGAAGGGTAGGGTAGGTGGTGAAGGGTAGGGAAGGTGGCGAAGGGTAGGGAAGGTGGTGAAGGGTAGGGTAGGTGGTGAAGGGTAGGTGGTGAAGGGTAGGGAAGGTGGTGAAGGGTAGGGAAGGTGGTGAAGGGTAGGGTAGGTGGTGAAGGGTAGGGAAGGTGGCGAAGGGTAGGGAAGGTGGTGAAGGGTAGGGTAGATGGTGAAGGGTAGGGTAGGTGGTGAAGGGTAGGGAAGGTGGCGAAGGGTAGGGAAGGTGGTGAAGGGTAGGGTAGGTGGTGAAGGGTAGGGAAGGTGGTGAAGGGTAGGTGGTGAAGGGTAGGGTAGGTGGTGAAGGGTAGGGAAGGTGGCGAAGGGTAGGGAAGGTGGTGAAGGGTAGGGTAGGTGGTGAAGGGTAGGTGGTGAAGGGTAGGGTAGGTGGTGAAGGGTAGGTGGTGAAGGGTCGGGAAGGTGGTGAAGGGTAGGGATGGTGGTGAAGGGTAGGGAAGGTGGCGAAGGGTAGGGAAGGTGGTGAAGGGTAGGGTAGGTGGTGAAGGGTAGGTGGTGAAGGGTAGGGAAGGTGGTGAAGGGTCGGGAAGGTGGTGAAGGATAGGGAAGGTGGTGAAGGGTAGGGAAGGTGGTGAAGGGTAGGGAAGGTGGTGGAGGGTAGGGAAGGTGGTGAAGGGTAGGGAAGGTGGTGAAGGGTAGGGAAGGTGGTGGAGGGTAGGGAAGGTGGTGAAGGGTAGGGAAGGTGGTAGAAGGGTAGGGAAGGTGGTGGAGGGTAGGGAAGGTGGTGAAGGGTAGGGAAGGTGGTGAAGGGTAGGGAAGGTGGTGGAGGGTAGGGAAGGTGGTGAAGGGTAGGGAAGGTGGTGAAGGGTAGGGAAGGTGGTGAAGGGTAGGGAAGGTGGTGAAGGGTAGGGAAGGTGGTGAAGGGTAGGGAAGGTGGTGAAGGGTAGGGAAGGTGGTGAAGGGTAGGTGGTGAAGGGTAGGGTAGGTGGTGAAGGGTAGGTGGTGAAGGGTAGGTGGTGAAGGGTAGGGAAGGTGGTGAAGGATAGGGAAGGTGGTGAAGGGTAGGGAAGGTGGTGAAGGGTAGGGAAGGTGGTGAAGGGTAGGGAAGGTGGTGAAGGGTAGGTGGTGAAGGGTAGGGTAGGTGGTGAAGGGTAGGTGGTGAAGGGTAGGGAAGGTGGTGAAGGATAGGGAAGGTGGTGATGTGTAGGGAAGGTGGTGAAGGGTAGGCAAGGTGATGAAGGGCAGGGAAGGTGGTGAAGGGTAAGGGAAGGTGGTGAAGGGTAGGCAAGGTGATGAAGGGCAGGGAAGGTGGTGAAGGGTAGGGAAGGTGGTGAAGGGTAGGGAAGGTGGTGAAGGGTAGGGAAGGTGGTGAAGGGTAGGGAAGGTGGTGAAGGGTAGGGAAGGTGGTGAAGGGTAGGGAAGGTGGTGAAGGGTAGGGAAGGTGGTGAAGGGTAGGGAAGGTGATGAAGTGTAGGGAAGGTGGTGAAGGGTAGGGAAGGTGGTGAAGGGTAGGTGGTGAAGGGTAGGCAAGGTGATGAAGGGTAGGGAAGGTGGTGAAGGGTAGGGAAGGTGATGAAGGGTAGGGAAGGTGGTGAAGGGTAGGGAAGGTGGTGAAGGGTAGGTGGTGAAGGGTAGGGAAGGTGATGAAGGGTAGGGAAGGTGGTGAAGGGTAGGGAAGGTGATGAAGGGTAGGGAAGGTGGTGAAGGGTAGGGAAGGTGATGAAGGGTAGGGAAGGTGGTGAAGGGTAGGGAAGATGATGAAGGGTAGGGAAGGTGGTGAAGGGAAGGTGGTGAAGGGTAGGGAAGGTGGTGAAGGGTAGGGAAGGTGGTGAAGGGTAGGTGGTGAAGGGTAGGGAAGGTGATGAAGGGTAGGAAAATTAACAAAGAAGAAACTCAAAATTCCTCCAAGAAGATCTATTTAGAACTTTGAAAATGGGAATAGACTGACAAACATGTTCACTTAAGAACAAAAAAAAAGAATGGTCCGGGAGAAGGATCTAAGATATGAGGACGAAGTGAAGAACCGATGCCCAACCACTTGGATCATCGGGTATCGAACTCCGCCCCTGCAAGAACCACGGACAGTATAAGCCTACACTACACTACAGGACCACCACGCCATCTAGAAGGCATATCAGTACCACCCAACATGAAGTACCACTCAACATGAAGTACCACTCAACATGAAGTACCACCCAACATGAAGTACCACTCAACATGAAGTACCACTCAACATGAAGTACCACTCAACATGAAGTACCACTCAACATGAAGTACCACTCAACATGAAGTACCACTCAACATGAAGTACCACTCAACATGAAGTACCACTCAACATACCACTTCAACACCCTACAATAAATGATTATAAATTTTACAAAGTTGAGAAGCTATACATTTAACAAAGTTGAGAAGCTATACATTTTACAAAGTTGAGAAGCTATACATTTTACTAAGTTGAGAAGCTATACATTTTACTAAGTTGAGAAGCTATACATTTTACAAAGTTGAGAAGCTATACATTTAACAAAGTTGAGAAGCTATACATTTTAAATAGAACAGTCCCCAAATGTGGCAAAGAGTCGAGAGAACGCAGAAGAGACAAGAGAGAGACCGAACGCTTAAATTCGAACACGAGGGACAGAAAGCTTAAATTCGAACACGAGAGACAGAGAGAAAGCTTAAATTCGAACACGAGGGACAGAGAGAAAGCTTAGATTCGAACACGAGGGACAGAGAGAAAGCGTAGATTCGAACACGAGAAACAGAGAGAAAGCTTAGATTCGAACACGAGGGACAGAGAGAAAGCTTAAATTCGAACACGAGGGACAGAGAGAAAGCTTAAATTCGAACACGAGGGACAGAGAGAAAGCTTAAATTCGAACACGAGGGACAGAGAGAAAGCTTAAATTCGAACACGAGGGACAGAGAGAAAGCTTAAATTCGAACACGAGGGACAGAGAGAAAGCTTAGATTCGAACACGAGGGACAGAGAGAAAGCTTAAATTCGAACACGAGGGACAGAGAGAAAGCTTAAATTCGAACACGAGAGACAGAGAGAAAGCTTAAATTCGAACACGAGAGACAGAGAGAAAGCTTAAATTCGAACACGAGAAACAGAGAGAAAGCTTAAATTCGAACACGAGAAACAGAGAGAAAGCTTAAATTCGAACACGAGAGACAGAGAGAAAGCTTAAATTCCAATACGAGAAACAGAGAGAAAGCTTAAATTCGAACACGAGAGACAGAGAGAAAGCTTAAATTCCAATACGAGAGACAGAGAGAAAGCTTAGATTCGAACACGAGGGACAGAGAGAAAGCTTAAATTCGAACACGAGGGACAGAGAGAAAGCTTAAATTCGAACACGAGGGACAGAGAGAAAGCTTAAATTCGAACACGAGAGACAGAGAGAAAGCTTAAATTCGAACACGAGAGACAGAGAGAAAGCTTAAATTCGAACACGAGAAACAGAGAGAAAGCTTAAATTCGAACACGAGAGACAGAGAGAAAGCTTAAATTCGAACACGAGAAACAGAGAGAAAGCTTAAATTCGAACACGAGAGACAGAGAGAAAGCTTAAATTCGAACAAGAGAAACAGAGAGAAAGCTTAAATTCGAACACGAGAGACAGAGAGAAAGCTTAAATTCGAACAAGAGAAACAGAGAGAAAGCTTAAATTCGAACACGAGAGACAGAGAGAAAGCTTAAATTCGAACACGAGAAACAGAGAGAAAGCTTAAATTCGAACACGAGAAACAGAGAGAAAGCTTAGATTCGAACACCCGGCGATGTTATGCAATTTCTCTCTCTGCCGTTGGGTGGTGTTGGGGTGAGAACAGAGCCCCGCCAGGACACAGAGAGTGGCACAGAGAATGTAATAGAGCTCTGGAACACGAGAGGACCGGATTCCCCAGCACAGGAGGAGTCGGGTCCCAGCGGCTGCTCTTGACACACTTTATTCATGTTATCTTCTGTTTGTTTACACATTTTCGACTTTCACGGTGGATAGATAAACAATCAGGAAAAACCGCTAGGTTTATATGAATACATAGGACATGGAAGGGATAGATGGACAGGTTAAGAGGTGGGACAGGTGGACGGAGTGATGGAACAGCACCCCGTCCCATGAGAGACACTAGAAAACGTCAAAATTTCCAGGAAAAGCCTCGCGTCCAATATGTCACACACACATTTTCGCGCGCCGAAGAAACAAACCATTTTCATGTCCTCAGCCAACAAGCCCTCGACCCCATAGACAGATTCACCTGCCGGCGGCTGTTCACCAATCAACTCACCTGTAACTAACTACCAATTACGCTGCCGGCTTCCAGTTCCAAGCTCCAAGTGTCTCACACTTTATCAATCTCATCAAGTGCTCAAGGAAATCTCCATCAACACTCGCTCTCCCGATTGTATTATAAATATGTATTCGAATCACTATTATTTTCCTGTATTAACGTAAGTTTCTTCGTATTAACGTAAGTTTCTTCGTATTAACGTAAGTTTCTTCGTATTAACGTAAGTTTCTTCGTATTAACGTAAGTTTCTTCGTATTAACGTAAGTTTCTTCGTATTAACGTAAGTTTCTTCGTATTAACGTAAGTTTCTTCGTATTAACGTAAGTTTCTTCATATTAACGTAAGTTTCTTCGTATTCCCGTAAGTTTCTTCGTATTAACGTAAGTTTCTTCGTATTAACGTAAGTTTCTTCGTATTAACGTAAGTTTCTTCGTATTAACGTAAGTTTCTTCGTATTAACGTAAGTTTCTTCGTATTAACGTAAGTTTCTTCGTATTATGTTTTCCTGTATGATAGCCAGACATGTTAACAGGGTTTCAGGTCTTATTTTTCGTGTGTTTATTAATATTTGAGTCAATTGTGTTAAGTTTTCATATGATTATTCTTTATATACTTTTGAATTTTTGCAGTTCAAAGGCCATAGAAGCATTTTTTGGTTTATTGATGCGAAGAGTCACATTACACTTGCCCAGTACACCTGCCCAGTACACCTGCGCAGTACACCTGTGCAGTACACCTGCGCAGTACACCTGCCCAGTACACCTGCCCAATACACCTGCCCCAGTACCCCTACCCCAGTACACCTGCCCAGTACACCTGCCCAGTACACCTGCCCAATACACCTGCCCAATACACCTGCCCAATACCCCTACCCAGTACACCTGCCCAGTACCCCTACCCAGTACACCTGCCCAGTACACCTACCCAATACACCTGCCCAGTACCCCTACCCAGTACACCTGCCCAGTACCCCTACCCAGTACACCTGCCCAGTACACCTGCCCAGTACACCTGCCCAGTACACCTGCCCAGTACACCTGCCCCAGTACACCTGCCCAGTACACCTGCCCCAGTACACCTGCCCAGTACCCCTACCCAGTACACCTGCCCAGTACACCTACCCAGTACACTTGCGCAGTACACCTGCCCAATACACCTGCGCAGTACACCTGCCCAGTACACCTGCCCCAGTACACCTGCCCAGTACCCCTACCCAGTACACCTGCCCCAGTACCCCTGCCCCAGTACACCTGCCCAGTACATCTGCCCAGTACACCTGCCCAGTACACCTGCCCAGTACACCTGCCCAGTACGCCTGCCCAATACACCTGCGCAGTACACCTGCGCAGTACACCTGCGCAGTACACCTGCCCAGTACACCTGCCCAGTACACCTGCCCAGTACACCTGCCCAGTACACCTGCCCAGTACACCTGCCCAGTACACCTGCCCAATACACCTGCCCCAGTACCCCTACCCCAGTACACCTGCCCAGTACACCTGCCCAGTACACCTGCCCAATACACCTGCCCAATACACCTGCCCAATACCCCTACCCAGTACACCTGCCCCAATACACCTGCCCCAGTACCCCTACCCCAGTACCCCTACCCCAGTACACCTGCCCTAGTACACCTGCCCAATACACCTGCCCAATACACCTGCCCAATACCCCTACCCAATACACCTGCCCCAGTACACCTGCCCCAGTACACCTGCCCAGTACCCCTACCCCAGTACACCTGCCCCAGTACACCTGCCCCAGTACACCCGCGATAGTATTTCACATCACAACCCATATATAAATATTTAAATATGATTATTTATACCCATTATTATTTATAGTTTTAAAAGTGCCTATGTTACATATTAAAGGGTCCCGGATGTACAGTGGGCTTCGTTCTGGACACACAACACAGAATTTTGGGTTGGAATCCCGCGCCACACAGAAACGTTTGGGCGCTTTTCCTATCACCTAGTGTCCCTAGTGTGAGTTGTGAAAGTGATAGTGAACTGCCAGAACCCCCCCCCCCCTCCAACAGTGAGAGAGAGACTCACCTGAGATTAACTAATTGATTAATTTGTACAATTGATCAGCTATCGTGACAGTTGAGTCTTTGATGTCTGATTAATTAGATAAAAACTCCAAATTAACGAAAAGTCTCATTAAAATTAATTAAAAATCCATTTATTTTATGAATGATATTATAAATATGTTTATAATATATAGTGAGTGCTACTGGAGTCCCCCTAGGGTATGGTACTGGACTCCCCTAGTGTATGGTACTGGACTCCCCTAGTGTATGGTACTGGACTCCCCTAGTGAGTGGTACTGGACTCCCCTAGTGAGTGGTACTGGACTCCCCTAGTGTATGGTACTGGACTCCCCTAGTGTATGGTACTGGACTCCCCTAGTGAGTGGTACTGGACTCCCCTAGTGTATGGTACTGGACTCCCCTAGTGTATGGTACTGGACTCCCCTAGTGAGTGGTACTGGACTCCCCTAGTGTATGGTACTGGACTCCCCTAGTGTATGGTACTGGACTCCCCTAGTGTATGGTACTGGACTTCCCTAGTGAGTGGTACTGGACTCCCCTAGTGAGTGGTACTGGAGTCCCCTAGTGTATGGTACTGGACTCCCCTAGTGTATGGTACTGGACTCCCCTAGTGAGTGGTACTGGACTCCCCTAGTGAGTGGTACTGGACTCTCCTAGTGTATGGTACTGGACTCCCCTAGTGTATGGTACTGGACTCCCCTAGTGAGTGGTACTGGACTCCCCTAGTGTATGGTACTGGACTCCCCTAGTGTATGGTACTGGACTCCCCTAGTGAGTGGTACTGGAGTCCCCTAGTGTATGGTACTGGACTCCCCTAGTGTATGGTACTGGACTCCCCTAGTGAGTGGTACTGGACTCCCCTAGTGAGTGGTACTGGACTCTCCTAGTGTATGGTACTGGACTCCCCTAGTGTATGGTACTGGACTCCCCTAGTGAGTGGTACTGGACTCCCCTAGTGAGTGGTACTGGAGTCCCCTAGTGTATGGTACTGGACTCCCCTAGTGAGTGGTACTGGACTCCACCACCTTTGAGTGACACTTGTGTCACCCCTAGTGAGTGACTCCCCCAGCCCCCTACACTAGGGGGGGGGGGGGAAGACACTGTATCATGTATCCACCCATCAGAGGGCAGGACACATCAGAGATGAACTGACCGTCCACAGAGTGCTCAGGACACAGCACACGACACATAGTCGACACTGAGGATACATGGGGGGATACAGGAGGTCCAGAAGACCCTCATCACTACACAGCACACGCAATACATGTAAATAGACATGTAAATATGCATGTAAATGTACATGTAAATGCAATATATATACTGCAGAGCGTAAAAGTTCGCTTGGCAGCTATGAGGAAATATATTGAAAATAATACTTGTACGGCTCTATTGGTGTTGAGCTCTCGGTCTGCTGGGCTCCTCTGCTGGGCTCCTCTACTGGGGCTCCTCTGTTAGGCTCCTCTGCTGGGCTCCTCTACTGGGGCTCCTCTACTGGGGCTCCTCTGCTGGGCTCCTCTGCTGGGCTCCTCTACTGGGGCTCCTCTGTTAGGCTCCTCTGCTGGGCTCCTCTACTGGGGCTCCTCTACTGGGGCTCCTCTGTTAGGCTCCTCTGCTGGGCTCCTGTACTGGGGCTCCTCTACTGGGGCTCCTCTACTGGGGCTCCTCTACTGGGGCTCCTCTACTGGGCTCCTCTACTGGAGCTCCTCTACTGGAGCTCCTCTACTGGAGCTCCTCTACTGGGGCTCCTCTACTGGAGCTCCTCTACTGGGGCTCCTCTACTGGGGCTCCTCTACTGGAGCTCCTCTACTGGAGCTCCTCTACTGGGGCTCCTCTACTGGAGCTCCTCTACTGGGGCTCCTCTACTGGGGCTCCTTTACTGGAGCTCCTCTGCTGGTGCTCCTCTACTGGGGCTCCTCTACTGGGGCTCCTCTACTGGGGCTCCTCTGCTAGGACTCCTCTACTGGGGCTCCTCTACTGGGGCTCCTCTGCTAGGACTCCTCTACTGGGGTTCCTCTGCTGGGGCTCCTCTACTGGGGCTCCTCTGTTAGGCTCCTCTGACTAGGCTCCTCTGCTGGTGCTCCTCTACTGGGGCTCCTCTACTGGGGATCCTCTGTTAGGCTCCTCTGCTGGGCTCCTCTACTGGGGTTCCTCTGCTGGGGCTCCTCTACTGGGGTTCCTCTGCTAGGACTCCTCTACTGGGGCTCCTCTGCTGGGCTCCTCTACTAGGGTTCCTCTGCTGGGGCTCCTCTGCTGGGGCTCCTCTACTGGGGCTCCTCTGCTAGGACTCCTCTACTGGGGTTCCTCTACTGGGGCTCCTCTGCTAGGACTCCTCTACTGGGGCTCCTCTACTGGGGCTCCTCTGCTAGGACTCCTCTACTGGGGTTCCTCTGCTGGGGCTCCTCTACTGGGGCTCCTCTGTTAGGCTCCTCTGACTGGGCTCCTCTGCTGGTGCTCCTCTACTGGGGCTCCTCTACTGGGGATCCTCTGTTAGGCTCCTCTGCTGGGCTCCTCTACTGGGGTTCCTCTGCTGGGGCTCCTCTACTGGGGTTCCTCTGCTAGGACTCCTCTACTGGGGCTCCTCTGCTGGGCTCCTCTACTGGGGTTCCTCTGCTGGGGCTCCTCTGCTGGGGCTCCTCTACTGGGGTTCCTCTGCTAGGACTCCTCTACTGGGGCTCCTCTGTTAGGCTCCTCTGCTAGGACTCCTCTACTGGGGCTCCTCTGTTAGGCTCCTCTGCTGGGCTCTTTAGCAGAGCTCCTCCACGACCCACTAGAGGCTAACAACAGTACAAAGTTTGTCGTAGTAATTTGATAAGACAGCAAGTTTGGCCCGGCCTGAGGCCCTCAGGAGACCAAGGAATTGTGTTTCTTCACTTTTTCTCCATCGATAAAAATGGAAGAACGTGTTATCATATCAGAGAAAATATTCCCCCTTTACCCATGAGATATTACTCACTATTAATGAGTAATATTATGATATTGATCAAGAAATTTTATCCCCATTCGCCCGCGGACAATTTTTTTTAGTTTGATGATGATTGTAGAGATCAAGCGATTTATTTAAGGAAAGAATGGTACTGGAATTTGTGATATGCAAATGAGATGTGAACATCTGTTGCAAAGGCTCACTAAGGGGGGGGGGGGTGTTTGCCCCCTCTGTTACCTTTGGAATAATCCTCCCTCTCCTCCCCTTCTGAGGTAAATTAGATGCAGTGTACATTGTAACTTAGGCAAGTGGTATTGAAGATTGAAACTGGTATTTTTTTTATTGTGTTTCACTAGTGTACACCTTAGCATCTTCAGTGACACGGTGAACGAGTCCCGCTGAGAGAGCTTGTTCACTCTGCTTGTTCACTCTGGTTGTTCACTCAGGTTGTTCAATCTGATTGTTCAATCAGTAGTGGAATTCATGTCCATATTTCATCCTTCTATCTTGAATATTTACTGGAAGCTTACTCATCACCCATCATCTCCTGTGGTGAGTCAATGATAAACCTCACTCATCACCCCTCA
>NC_091203.1:22015003-22025003 GCF_040958095.1 Procambarus clarkii | reverse complement strand
GTGAGCCCAAACGCTTCGGTTTAGCCAATAAGAGTTGGAAAATTGTGCTTCGTTAGTGTAAAAAAAATATATTTTTATGACAGAAAATAAAATATATTTTTTTTCCTCACAGAAATCACATTTTTTGTCTTAATTTTGTTTACAACAGAGAGAAATATTATATATATATATATATATATATATATATATATATATATATATATATATATATATATATATATATATATATATATATATATATATATATATATATATATGTCGTACCTAGTAGCCAGAACGCACTTCTCAGCTTACTATGCAAGGCCCAATTTGCCTAATAAGCCAAGTTTTCATGAATTATTTGTTTTTCGACTACCTAACCTACCTAACCTAACCTAACCTAACTTTTTCGGCTACCTAACCGAACCTAACCTATAAAGATAGGTTAGGTTAGGTAGGGTTGGTTAGGTTCGGTCATATATCTACGTTAATTTTAACTCCAATAAAAAAAATTCACCTCATACATAATGAAATGGATAGCTTTATCATTTCATAAGAAAAAAATTAGAAAAAATATAATAATTCAGGAAAACTTGGCTTATTAGGCAAATCGGGCCTTGAATAGTAGGCCAAAAAGTGAGTTCTGGCTACTAGGTACGACATATATATATATATATATATATATATATATATATTTATATATATATATATATATAGTCATATAAATGAGGTAAATGTATATAATCTAAGTCGACAAAACAGACATTTATAGCAAACAATGACGCAGCACATTTCGATACAGTGAAAAATAAAAATACACCAGAATGTATTCAGCTACAGCGGTGGAAATAAATTGTCAATAGGGGCCAGGCAGAAAACATTGAGCTTGGAAAAACTCAATAAAAACACTTTATTAGACGATAACATTGTTGAGGACGGACAGAAAATGTTTTCAATAAAGTAGGTGTTTATTTTATGTTATTTTTGTTTTAAATGGCGATAAGCTGAGGACATTTCTTCCATTGCAGTGTTGCAAGAAGCGATGCTTTAAGAAACACCATTGCAGTGTTGCTAGTAGCGATACTTTAAGAAACACCACTGTAGTGTTGCAAGAAGCGAGACTTTAAGAAACACCATTGCAGTGTTGCAAGTATATCGATACTTTAAGAAACACCATTGCAGTGTTGCAAGAAGCGAGACTTTAAGAAACACCATTGCAGTGTTGCAAGTATATCGATACTTTAAGAAACACCATTGCAATGTTGCAAGTAGCGATACTTTAAGAAACACCATTGCAGTGTTGCTAGAAGTGATACTATAAGAAACACCATTGCAGTGTTGCAAGAAGCGATACTTTAAGAAACACCATTGCAGTGTTGCAAGAAGCGATACTATAAGAAACACCATTGCAGTGTTGCAAGAAGCGAGACTTTAAGAAACACCATTGCAGTGTTGCAAGTATATCGATACTTTAAGAAACACCATTGCAGTGTTGCAAGAAGCGAGACTTTAAGAAACACCATTGCAGTGTTGCAAGTATATCGATACTTTAAGAAACACCATTGCAATGTTGCAAGTAGCGATACTTTAAGAAACACCATTGCAGTGTTGCTAGAAGTGATACTATAAGAAACACCATTGCAGTGTTGCAAGAAGCGATACTTTAAGAAACACCATTGCAGTGTTGCAAGAAGCGATACTATAAGAAACACCATTGCAGTGTTGCAAGTAGCGATACTTTAAGAAACACCATTGCAGTGTTGCAAGTAGCGATGCTTTAAGAAACACCATTGCAGTGTTGCAAGTATATCGATACTTTAAGAAACACCATTGCAGTGTTGCAAGTAGCAATACTTTAAGAAACACCATTGCAGTGTTGCAAGAAGCGATACTTTAAGAAACACCATTGCAGTGTTGCAAGTAGCAATACTTTAAGAAACACCATTGCAGTGTTGCAAGAAGCGATACTTTAAGAAACACCATTGCAGTGTTGCAAGTAGTGATACTTTAAGAAACATCATTGCAGTGTTGCAAGTAGTGATACTTTAAGAAACACCATTGCAGTGTTGCAAGAAGCGATACTTTAAGAAACACCATTGCAGTGTTGCAAGTAGCGATACTTTAAGAAACACCATTGCAGTGTTGCAAGTAGCGATACTTTAAGAAACACCATTGCAGTGTTGCAAGAAGCGATACTTTAAGAAACACCATTGCAGTGTTGCATGTATATCGATACTTTAAGAAACACCATTACCGTGTTGCAAGTATATCGATACTTTAAGAAACACCATTGCAGTGTTGCAAGTATATCGATACTTTAAGAAACACCATTGCAGTGTTGCAAGTATATCGATACTTTAAGAAACACCATTGCAGTGTTGCAAGAAGCGAGACTTTAAGAAACACCATTGCAGTGTTGCAAGTAGCGATGCTTTAAGAAACACCATTGCAGTGTTGCAAGTATATCGATACTTTAAGAAACACCATTACCGTGTTGCAATTATATCGATACTTTAAGAAACACCATTGCAGTGTTGCAAGTATATCGATACTTTAAGAAACACCATTACAGTGTTGCAAGAAGCGAGACTTTAAGAAACACCATTGCAGTGTTGCAAGTAGCGATGCTTTAAGAAACACCATTGCAGTGTTGCAAGAAGCGATATTTTAAGAAACACCATTGCAGTGTTGCAAGAAGCGATACTTTAAGAAACACCATTGCAGTGTTGCAAGTAGCGATGCTTTAAGAAACACCATTGCAGTGTTGCAAGAAGCGATATTTTAAGAAACACCATTGCAGTGTTGCAAGAAGCGATACTTTAAGAAACACCATTGCAGTGTTGCAAGTAGCGATACTTTAAGAAACACCATTGCAGTGTTGCAAGAAGCGATATTTTAAGAAACACCATTGCAGTGTTGCTAGAAGTGATACTATAAGAAACACCATTGCAGTGTTGCAAGAAGCGAGACTTTAAGAAACACCATTGCAGTGTTGCAAGTAGCAATACTTTAAGAAACACCATTGCAGTGTTGCAAGAAGCGATACTTTAAGAAACACCATTGCAGTGTTGCAAGAAGCGAGACTTTAAGAAACACCATTGCAGTGTTGCAAGAAGCGAGACTTTAAGAAACACCATTGCAGTGTTGCTAGAAGTGATACTATAAGAAACACCATTACAGTATCGCTAGTAGCGATACTTTAAGAAACACCATTAAAGTATCGCTAGTAGCGATACTTTAAGAAACATCAATACAGTGTTGCTAGTAGAGTGACTTTAAGAAACATCAATACAATGTTGCCACTAGTGACACTATAAAAAAACATTATTGCAATGTTGCAAGTTTCAACATTATAAAAAAAATCACGATTACAAACATAGAATAAATCAATTTACGTAACCTTAAACACTGCGTAGCTCAGTCGGCTTCATTCTCGAATCACAATCGAGAATTCCTGGTTCGACTCCCGGCCGGGGGATAGAAAGGGTTGGGCCACGTTTTCCTATCACCTAATGCATCTGTTCACCTAGCAGTAAACAAGCACCCAGTCAGCTGGTTCAAGGATTGCCAGTATTTTGACCGGGCTGGGGGGGGGAGGTCGTCTATATAAACTTAACATGTATATATATATATATACCCTGGCTGCCTGTCCCCTATACAATTATTATTAGATGCTGTAAACAAAGCGTCAAAACATTCTTAAAATGAACGTTTGTTGAGGAAGGAAAAACGTTCTCAGATCAACGTTTATACCACGAGCAGCATGAAAACGTTTCCATATTAAACGTTTACGCAGAGAGAAGAGTACAAACGTTTCCATCCACATGATGGAAGGTGATCCTCAGGCCTTCATCACGTGGCTGAAACGTTGTATAAACGTTTGTGAAACGGTGTAGAAATGTTTGTGAAACGGTGTAGAAACGTTGTATAAACGTTTGTGAAACGGTGTAGAAACGTTGTATAAACGTTTGTGAAACGGTGTAGAAACGTTGTATAAACGTGTGAGAGACATTTGTGTAAACGTTTGTGAGACGTTGTATAAACGTTTGTGAAACTTTTGCATAAACGTTTGTGAACGCTTGCGTAAACGTTTGTGAAACTGTGTAGAAACGTTGTATAAACGTGTGTGAGGCATTTGTGTAAACGTTTGTGAAAAGTTGTTTAAACGTTTGTGAATGTTTGCGTAAACGTTTGTGAAACATTTAAACTTATAAACATTAAACGTGCTAACGTTTAATATGGAAACGTTTTCACCCTACTCGTCGTGTAAACACGAGAACGCCGCATACAAACAGTGCCAGACTGAACGTTTCTCGCCGGAGCTCACACGTACAAACGTTCCCATTCTAAAAGATTTATCGAAAAGATAAAAATATATTTATATAAAAAATATGAAGGTGCATTTGGGAGCAAAACGACCCTTGTTGAGGTCGGCGCCGCGGGGTAGATAAGTCCTCCCTCTGATTTCCCGCACTCTAGTTTTTCTCCGTTTTCTGTTGTGTGGCGATAAAAGTTCATGCACCATTTTCTGTGAAGCAATACAAGTCCATGTACCATTTTCTGTTGCAATACAATAAAATGCACCATTTTCTGTTGTGAAGTAATAAAAGGCCAGGCACCATTTTCCGTGAAGCAATAAAAGTCCATGCACCATTTTCTGATGTTAGGCAATAAAAGTCCATGCACCATTTTCTGTTGTAAGGCAATAAAAGTCCATGCACCATTTTCCGTGAAGCAATAAAAGTCCATGCACCATTTTCTGATGTTAGGCAATAAAAGTCCATGCACCATTTTCTGTTGTAAGGCAATAAAAGTCCATGCACCATTTTCTGTTCTTAGGCAATAAAAGTTCATGCACCATTTTCTGTTGTGAAGCAATAAAAGTCCATGCACCATTTTCTGTTGTGAAGCAATAAAAGTCCATGCACCATTTTCTTTTGTAAGGCAATAAAAGGCCAGGCACCATTTTCTGTTGTGAAGCAATTAAAGTCCATGCACCATTTTCTGTGAAGTAATAAAAGTCCATGCACCATTTTCTGTTGTGAAGCAATAAAAGTCCATGCACCATTTACTGTTGTAAGGCAATAAAAGTCCATGCACCATTTTCTGTTCTTAGGCAATAAAAGTTCATGCACCATTTTCTATCGTGAAGCGATAAAAGTCCATGCACCATTTTCTATCGTGAAGCGATAAAAGTCCATGCACCATTTTCTGTTGTGAAGCGATAAAAGCCCACGCACCATTTTCTGTTGCCTGAACATAAACTGCGTTTTCTGTTGACAAATATAAACTTCAAAGAACCATTTCTATAATACTTGGCAGCGTTTTATATCATAAAACAAAAGAAAAAACCTTTTCCATTTTAGTAGGTGTTACGACCACTTAGGACCAGTAGCCGAGTACTGGATGGATTAACCTCTTAGTGAATCCGACACCAAGTCGGTAGTCGGCTTTTAAGAACTGTAGCAGTGCGATGAATACTTAAGGGGGTTATCTTGAGATGATTTCGGGGTTTTAGTGTCCCCGCGGCCCGGTCATCGACCAGGCCTCCACCCCCAGGAAGCAGCCCGTGACAGCTGACTAACACCCAGGTACCTTGAGGTTATCTTGAGGTTATCTTGAGATGATTTCGGGGCTTTTTTAGTGTCCCCGCGGCCCGGTCCTCGACCAGGCCTCCACCCCCAGGAAGCAGCCCGTGACAGCAGACTAACTCCCAGGTACCTGTTTACTGCTAGGTAACAGGGGCATTCAGGGTGAAAGAAACTTTGCCCATTTGTTTCTGCCTCGTGCGGGAACCGAACCCGCGCCACAGAATTACGAGTCCTGCGCGCTATCCACCAGGCTACGAGGCCCCTTACACTTGGTCTTACAAGCTCTCCCCTTACAAGCTTTCCTTCACCAATATATTAACCGTCACCATAAATATATAACTAGCTTATTTCTACTCTTATTTACAATAGTGTCACTTTCACGCAGGACACAAATAAATTTGCAATGTTTTCAACTCTAGTGTTTATCAACTCCAGTCCCAGTACCTTATTCACTTGTACTGGGCAACACTGGCGAGTTCACCTTTCTCGTGGGCCAGTCCAGCGACACAGTATCACGATGTGCCCCCACCTTCGCTCATACTACTCACTGGCAGGGGACTTCAGCAACACGCTAACAGGGGGCTCCAACTAATAGATACAGGGGTAGCTAAACCCCTTTCCAGAAGCCTTTAACAGCTTGTTAGCAGCACTTCACGATAGGCACATCGCTGTCACCCTTAACAGCCAATCCCGGGTTACCCCGATCTTCATTAACACTGCTTAAATCGACGGCGGCCACTTAGTTTCCTTGCTAGACCAAGTGTTCGTAGACTGCCCAAGGTAAACTGCCATCCTCAGTACCACCGCCGGTCGCCGGTAAGGGAGCCGGTCGGCCGAGCGGACAGCACGCGGGACTTGTGATCCTGTGGTCCTGGGTTCGATCCCAGGCGCCGACGAGAAACAATGGGCAGAGTTACTTTCACCCTATGCCCCTGTTACCTAGCAGTAAAATAGGTACCTGGGTGTTAGTCAGCTGTCACGGGCTGCTTCCTGCGGGTGGAGGCCTGGTCGAGGACCGGGCCGCGGGGACACTAAAAAAAAAAAAAAAAAAGCCCTGAAATCATCTCAAGATATCTCAAGATAACCACCGCCTCCACACGTCATCTCTCTGGACACAAAAGCATCATTAATAAGATGGACAGAACACCAGGGAAACCATGAGTTAACACTCATTCACTACGGAGTTGACATTATGCTCTGTTGCACAACAGATGGCGCTGATCGTGACACGCCGCTCATCAGAGGTCAGCCTCATCGACCTCTCGTGCTAACTAGGGCAGGAAACTAGAGCCATTCGTCGCTGCCACGCCAACGCCAACAGATATGGCAGTGCCCACGTAACATCCAATATCAGGGGAACGAAGGTGCCGACCCATAGATGGCGGGTCGAAATCCAGCCCCGAACTCGCCACTCCATACTCCAATTAAGGGGTCGATACCGTAACAATAGTATATAATACCTAGAAATAATGGCAATACTCCATTTTCTGTTGAGGTGAAACCAAGAACAAAACCCCGTTTTTCTCGCTGAGGTGAACTAAAATAAAAAGAACACCACCTGATATTCCAGTAATTGAGGAAACGAAGCTGAAAAACTTTCATTTTATTTATAATTGTGCCTACATCCGGCCGGATATAAACAACGGCATCCGGCACTGGTCCTATCACTTAAGATTGCTCAAGGTAAATCACCTCGTTCCCTCGTGTGATTCCCGCCAAATTATGAGTGGAAAAACAAGGAATTAGCGCCGCTTGGAGCCGCCTCCCTCGCTGATGAGAACTTTCTAAAGTGCTTCAACAAAAATCATCAACGAAACATTCTACGTCCAGAGGGACTCAACACTCTTAGTGAAGACTTCCATAAAACTGTGTTTGACGCTTACGGCTTTATGGCTGAGGTGGTTAGGGATGAGAATCTCGGGGCTTAGCGAGGTAACCAGGTCTCTAAGGCTTCGGTGATGAGTGGGTATTCACCTAGTTGTGCTTGCGGGGGTTGAGCTCTGGCTCTTTGGTCCCGCCTCTCAACTGTCAATCAACTGGTGTACAGGTTCCTGAGCCTATTGGGCTCTATCATATCTACATTATAAACTGTGTATGGAGTCAGCCTCCACCACATCACTGCCTAATGTATTCCATTTGTCAACCACTCTGACAGTAAAAAAGTTCTTTCTAATATCTCTGTGGCTCATTTGGGCACTCAGTTTCCACCTGTGTCCCCTTGTTCGTGTTTCCCTTGTGTTAAATAGCCTGTCTTTATCTACCCCTGTCGATTCCCTTGAGAATCTTGAATGTGGTGATCATGTCCCCCCTAACTCTTCTGTCTTCCACCGAAGTGAGGTCTTGTGTGTGTGTGTGTGTGAGTGTGTGTGTGTGTGTGTGAGTGTGTGTGTGTGTGTGTGTGTATATGTGTGTGTGTGATGTGTGTGTGTGTGTGTGTGTGTGTGTGTGTGTGTGTGTGTGTGTGTGTGTGTATATGTGTGTGTGTGTGTGTGTGTGTGTGTGTGTGTGTGTGTGTGTGTGTGTGTGTGTGTGTGTGTGTGTATGTGTGTGTGTGTGTGTGTGTGTGTGTGTGTGTGTGTGTGTGTGTGTGTGTGTGTGTGTGTGTGTGTGTGTGTGTGTGTGTGTGTGTGGTGTGTGTGTGTGTGTGTATTCCAGTCAAGGCAAAATTGCCACTATATCAATAAATATTATTTGACAGGCGTTTGTCAGGTCTGACGTGACACCATAGAGAGATCCATCAATTTCCTAACACCTCTGTAATGATTTTCCTCTTGCATCGTTCTCATTTTTTCCTCCTAATTTGGACAAAATACGAAAATAAATGAAAATCTACCAAAATGTGCGTGTGCAATGTATATACATAATTATTCAACACAATATATATTTGTAGGAGGGATATGAGGACAAGGAGCTGGGATATGAGAACAAGGAGCTGAGATATGAGGACAAGGAACTGGGATATGAGGACAAGGAGCTGGGATATGAGGACAAGGAGCTGGGATATGAGGACAAGGAGCTGGGATATGAAAACAAGGAGCTGGGAAATGAGGACAAGGAGCTGGGATATGAGGACAAGGAGCTGGGATATGAGGACAATGAGCTGGGATATGAGAACAAGGAGCTGGGATATGAGGACAAGGAGCTGGGATATAAGAACAAGGAGCTGGGATATGAGGGACAAGGAGCTGGGATATAAGAACAAGGAGCTGGGATATAAGAACAAGGAGCTGGGATATGAGAACAAGGAGCTGGGATATGAGGACAATGAGCTGGGATATAAGAACAAGGAGCTGGAATATGAGAACAAGGAGCCGGGATATAAGAACAAGGAGCTGGGATATAAGAACAAGGAGCTGGGATATGAGAACAAGGAGCTGGGATATGAGAACAGGGAGCTGGGATATGAGAACAAGGAGCTGGGATATAAGAACAAGGAGCTGGGATATGAGAACAAGGAGCTGGGATATGAGGACAAGGAGCTGGAATATGAGAACAAGGAGCTGGGATATGAGAACAAGGAACTGGAATATGAGAACAAGGAGCTGGGATATAAGAACAAGGAGCTGGGATATGAGGACAAGGAGCTGGGATATGAGGACAAGGAGCTGGGATATAAGAACAAGGAGGCCTGTCTTGAAACCATTCTTGACAAGGAGGAGAATGTTCCAACTGACCTATTCTTAGTTTCAACTTATCTGTTCTTATCACAGCTTCTTATCTGTTCTTTAACAGCTCCCAGTGCTCCAGTCTTCACTTTCTTTCTTAAGTCAACATTTTCTTTCCTTCATTTTATCATCACTTTCTCTCACTTTCCCTCCCTTTCCTCTCCCTCTCATCCTCTCCCACCTTCCTCTCTCTCTCTCTCTCTTCCACTTTCTACGCCATTAAGTCGACCATCAGCATCCCAAATCTCTCCCTCGCTAATTATCCATTCCATCTCCTTGTTACATCCTTTCCAACATCTGCCCTCTGTTCCATCTTAGACCTACCTTTCCCAGCTTGGACCTGGCCACTTACCCAAGCGTTATTGCTCTTCCAGATCATCACCTGCTTTAGTTACCTCTCCTCCGTTCCTGGATCCGTTCCATATTGAGGTGGGCTTCATCTCTGTTCCATATCCAGGTGTATTTCATCTCCTACCTGATTACAGCTTCCCCTCATCCCGTGGTCATTCTTTGGGTGTTATGGACCACTGGAAAACATGCTAAGCTGTTTGATGTGTGTGCGTGTGTGGGGGGTTATGTGAAGCTGTCTCTGTGTTGGTCGTAGGTGTGGTTTGTGAAGCTGTCTCTGTGTTGGTCGCATGTATAGTATGTGAAGCTGTCTCTGTGTTGGTCGTATGTGTGGTTTGTGAAGCTGTCTCTGTGTTGGTCGTATGTGTTGTTTGTGAAGCTGTCTCTGTGTTGGTCGTATGTGTGTGGTTTGTGAAG
>NC_091203.1:21935003-22010003 GCF_040958095.1 Procambarus clarkii | reverse complement strand
CCAGGAGTCATATAGGATAATTATCCCCATCCCAATATTAACACCCAACTAACTACACCATTGTTTGACTTCATTAGTAATCTCTAGTAATCCCTAACACTACCAATTTCTAAAGAGAAATCTCTAGTAAATCTCCACACTTTTTTTTACAGCTTCCCATCCTTTTTTTGTAAACAAAACAAGCCAGCTTTTTACGTAAGTGTATTGTGAGAATTTTTTTTTCCAACTGTTAACTGTGAATGTTTCTTTTATTGATGTAGTAAAGGTCAGATAAAATAAAAATCTTTCGTTCTCTATATTTTTAGGTTTTGTATTGACTGATGTTACTAAAGTACAGTTGTGAAATACTGTAGTTTGTTAAGTTATTATGGAAGAATTCACTTTATAATTTAATTCTGTATTTTGAGTTTAATTTGCTCAGTAAAAATGAGTTTTAAATGTATTTCATGTTGTGGAGAGTGAGTAGCTCTAAGCCTGTACATATAGAGCTGTGGGAGGGAGAGCTCTAAGGCTGTATACATAGAGCTGTGGGGGGTAGAGCTCTAAGCCTGTACACATAGAGCTGTGGGAGGAAGAGCTCTAAGCCGGTACACACAGCTGTGGGAGGGAGAGCTCTAAGCTTGTACACATAGAGCTGTGGGAGGATAGAGCTCTAAGCCTGTACACATAGAGCTGTGGGAGAGAGAGCTCTAAGCCTGACGACAGGAGTCAGAACTCGTGTAGATGATCAAGTATTCCGTTGAGTAAGAAAATAACGAATAAAGAATCAAATAAATTCTCTTTCTGTTGCTGCTGTTCCCTCCTGTTGCTTCTGCTGCTTCTGCTGCTCTTCCTGCTTCTGCTTTTACAATCCTTTCTGCTGCTGCAGTTCCTACTCCACTTGCTGCTGTTCTTCGTTCTGTCTGAGGAGTTTCTCTTACCCATAGTGTAAGTTTCTTCTGCTGTATCTCCTTCCTTTCTAATTGCATGTCTTCCTATTTCTTCTTAGTGTAGTTAATTCTCCTTTTTCTTATTCTTCTCCTATTTCTTTTCCTTCCCCTCCTCCCTCTTCCTCTTCCAAGGGGATGGAGGAGGAAGAGGGACACTACAGCCCGGAAATCATCTCAAGATAACCTCCTTCCCCTCCTTGCTAGTCGGTTACCCATAAGGTAAACGACTAGCAAGCGTCGGGGCTGAATTTCCGCCGGGGTCCTGGAAGAATGTCTTGATGAGTTAAGTGAGTCTCTGACTGGCGCGTTTAATGCCGCCTGAGAGCTGAGCAGAGCACCGCTCTTCTGCTGAAGGTCATTTCATCGACACAATTATCTTAATACTAGACCAACATTCACTCCAGTCAATCCCCCTTTCCTAATTACTGTACTAACCTTTTCCTTAATTAATAGATTCCTTTTAGTTTAGGGAGCTGGTCGGCCGAGCGGACAGTACGCTGGACTTGTGATCCTGTGGTTTCGGGTTCGATCCCAGGCGCCGGCGAGAAACAATAGGCAGAGTTTCTTTCACCCTATGCCCCTGTTACCTAGCAGTAAAATAGGTACCTGGGTGTTAGTCAGCTGTCACGGGGCTGCTTCCTGGGGGTGGAGGCCTGGTCGAGGACCGGGCCGCGGGGACACTAAAGCCCCGAAATCATCTCAAGATAACCATCTCAAGAAGATACTGTGTTTCTCATCTTCCTGCCGCCTCAGTTCCTACTACTGAGGTAACTCCTCCTGTCTCCTACCTCAGGAGGAAAAGTTCCTACCGTTCGTCAAGAAATTAGCGTCGAATCAGCTTGGAAATGACTCAGGTTTATCAGAATAACAGAGATTTATACTTTAATAACCAAGAATTAGTTCCTTTCCTCTCCAGACACAAAAATATTGAACTGATATTGATGTTCTTCCAAACCACCCAACACAGGGCTAATTAAGAACAGATCCACACACAATGTTCTTAAAAGTTTATAATGAGAACATTTGCTAGCTGAGAATGGCGGGTCTTAACAGCATCCTAAGACTAACAACGGTACTATTCCTTCTAAACCAGAGTAACTATCTTGAGGTTATCTTGAGATGATTTCGGGGCTTTAGTGTCCCCGCGGCCCGGTCCTCGACCAGGCCTCCACCCCCCAGGAAGCAGCCCGTGACAGCTGACTAACACCCAGGTACCTATTTTACTGCTAGGTAACAGGGTCATAGGGTGAAAGAAACTCTGCCCATTGTTTCTCGCCGGCGCCTGGGATCGAACCCAGGACCACAGGATCACAAGTCCCGCGTGCTGTCCGCTCGGCCGACCTGCTCCCTTTAGTACCTAGGAGTGTACTCTCAGAATCAGGAACAGCTTTTCCTGATACACAACAGGAGAAAATCCCATTAATTTGCTCAAATTTCAGGTGAGTGGGAACAGAAAGTATACATAGAGATAGACACAGTATACCCATGGATGGAAATGTATTTATGTATAATCCATTTTTGGTTCGAAAAAGGAATAAGAGAGATGCCAGGATGGGCGGCTACCACTATCCCCTGATGGGGGGGTAGGGATAGTGATGGGATAGCTGCCTGGAAGATCCACTCTATCCTCCACAGAGGTATATATTCTGCATATGCTGGAAAAAATGCATGCATGCATACTCCACATGTGGCTCAAATTACACACCTGGAAAGTTTGTACTAACTTGCCTGAAATTTTAGTCCAAACTTGCCAGTAGAGTCCGTTCCAGATCACCTGGAGGATCTGTAACAGACTAAAATGTTTGTTTCATCTTGTCTGTAAAGCTCTATCCCTGGCCTCGTGAAAGCTCTATCCCAGCTCTCCTGAAAGCTCTATCCCAGTTCTCCTGGAGGGCTTCTATCTGGCTGCTGAAGCCAAAAGGAATCTGGCTACAAAAAATATCATGAAAGCCAATTTGTTGGGAAGCTCAATGGAATTTGGTTATATCTGAAGGAAAAGGATAAAGAAAGAGAGAGAGAGAGAGAGAGAGAGAGAGAGAGAGAGAGAGAGAGAGAGAGAGAGAGAGAGAGAGAGAGAGAGAGAGAGAGAGAGAGAGAGACAGAGAGAGAGAGAGAGAGAGAGAGAGAGAGAGAGAGAGAGAGAGAGAGAGAGAGAGAGAGAGAGAGAGAGAGAGAGAGAGAGAAAGAGAGAGAGAGAGAGAGAGAGAAAGAGAGAGAGAGAAAGAGAGTATCAAAATGAATAATAGAATGAAATAACACCCCTAGACTTAACCCCTAACCCAAGTCACATGTTGGAACACATGTGTAGCGCCAGATATGGAGAGTGCACTGGTCTTCAAAAGCCATACGTGACCCTACAAAAGTAGGGTGATATCCTTATCCTGCATATATCGACAGCTTGAGCTTGAGCTCGTGTACCAAATGGTGGCACAACTGCAGTAGTTAAGTCATCAATTCATCAACAATGTCTCCTCATCAACGTAATATTATGTCAGATATTACGACAATATAATCCTCAACGCCCTGATGGAGAGCTATATCTTAAATCTAAATCTTAAATCTAAATCTTAAATCTATATCTAAAATCTATATCTAAAATCTATATCTAAAATCTATATCTAAAATCTAAAATCGAATTCTAAAATCTAAACCTAAAATCTAAACCTAAAATCTAAAATATAAATCTGAAATCTAAATCTAAAATCTAAATCTAAAATCTAAATCTAAAATCTAAATCTAAAATCTAAATCTAAAATCTAATTCTAAAATCTAAATCTAAATCTAAAATCTAAAATCTAAATCTAAAACCTAAATCTAAAATCTAAAATCTAATCTAAAATCTAAATCTAAAATCTAATTCTAAAATCTAAATCTAAATCTAAAATCTAAAATCTAAATCTAAAACCTAAATCTAAAATCTAAAATCTAATCTAAAATCTAAATCTAAACTCTTGATCTAAAATCTAAAATCGAAACTCTAGATCTAAAATCTAAATATAAAATCTAAATCTAAATCTAAATGCTAATTCTTAATCTAAATGCTAAATCTAAATCTAAAATCTAAATCTAATTCTAAAATCTAAATCTGAAATCTAAATCTGAAATCTAAATCTAAAATCTAAATGCTAAATCTAAATCTAAATGCTAATTCTAAATCTAAAATTTAAATCTAAAGTCTAAATCTAAAATCTAACTCTAAAATCTAAATCTAAAATTTAAATATAAAATCTAAATATAAAATCTAAATATTAATCCTAATTCTAATTCTAAAATTTCAAGTCCAAACGACTGTACAATGATCAGTAAGACAATTACTCGTAACAGCGGCCGTATTAAACATCGGTGGGTCGTTAATTAGGACTGTGAAACACGCTTAATAAGCAACTATTAAAACTTGGGCCAATGTAATTATCTGATAACAGGATAACAACCCCCAAGAGCCTTGAGGTCCTCCTTGAGGAATTATACAAGATTTTCATTCCTTAATGAAGTAATTTGTATAATGTTTTGGCGATCTTTGTGTGTTTAATATTTTTTTCACTATTTTGTGCTGATTCGTGAAAGTTTACAATGAGGAATTGTAACTGTAAACTGTTGATCAGAACTGTCAGGTGAATGCAATCCTTAACGATGAATGAATGTATAATTTTCAGCACCTGAAGAATGTTTCTTGAATTATTTATATATTCAGATTTTCCTATTACTCGGCTGATAGTGAATATATCTCTAATGAATAGCTTAATATTGAATAGCTTTGTAGTGAATAACTCTGTAGTGAATAACTATGTATAGTACCAATGGAAGGGGTTACAGCGAAATACAGAAGTGTTACAAAAAAGATGTTTTGAAAGTTGACCTTTCGAGCCGGTCGGCCGAGCGGACAGCACGCTGGACTTGTGATCCTGTGGTCCTGGGTTCGATCCCAGGCGCCGGCAAGAAACAATGGGCAGAGTTTCTTTCACCCTATGCCCCTGTTACCTAGCAGTAAAATAGATACCTGGGTGTTAGTCAGCTGTCACGGGCTGCTTACTGGCCTGGTCGAGGACCGGGCCGCGGGGACACTAAAAGCCCCGAAATCATCTCAAGATAACCTCAAGATCTCAAGATAACTTCGAGAATAATTCTGAATATATGAAGGCTCTCTGGCTTGAGTTCTTTTTATTTTGATCCTCACATCTGAACTCATAAAAATGAGAGCTTTAAGCTCTGAGCTCATTTGAGCATCTCAGGTTATTAGATCAAACACTTTTAGAACACGTGGAAAAAGCTATATATATAAAAATAAAAAAACACTAATTTGCTAACTATTTACTAACAACCAAACCAGGTGTAGAAACCATTCACTCCAAGAACCATTCAAGACTGAACGGTTCAAATATCACTCGTATTAATTAGTTTAAAACATATTACATGAATAAGCTCAAAGCGAGAGATTTATATCAAGTCTATATAATTTTGTGATCAATGTATCAATGAGCATATTGCTAATTGCTTGCTTCAATCACCTCATTAAACTCTTTTCCCAGCTTAATTGAGTACGACTCAACTATACAACATTTTCATTATCAGTCTTGAATACATTTTATGTGATATTCGATATATTTTGTAATTCGTATACAAGAAGAATTACAGAAGTTTAGAGAGAGAGTACAGCAGTTTTGGATCATAGCTGTAAGGTGTAGGGTATGGGATATGAGGACAAGGAGCTGGGATATGAGGTCAAGGAGCTGGGATATGAGGTCAAGGAGCTGGGATATGAGGTCAAGGAGCAGGGATATGAGGACAAGGAGCAGGGATATGAGGTCAAGGAGCTGGGATATGAGGACAAGGAGCAGGGATATGAGGACAAGGAGCTGGGATATGAGGTCAAGGAGCTGGGATATGAGGACAAGGAGCTGGGATATGAGGTCAAGGAGCTGGGATATGAGGTCAAGGAGCTGGGATATGAGGACAAGGAGCTGGGATATGAGGTCAAGGAGCTGGAATATGAGGTCAAGGAGTTGGGATATGAGGACAAGACGCTGGGATATGAGGACAAGGAGCAGGGATATGCGGACAAGAAGCTGGGATATGAGAACAAGGAGCTGGGATATGAGGACAAGGAGCTGGGTTATGAGGTCAAGGAACTGGGATATGAGGTCAAGGAGCTGGGATATGAGGACAAGGAGCAGGGATATGAGGACAAGGAGCTGGGATATGAGGACAAGGCACTGGGATATGAGAACAAGGAGCTGGGATATGAGGACAAGGATCTGGGATATGAGGACAAGGAGCTGGGTTATGAGGTCAAGGAGCTGGGATATGAGGACAAGGAGCTGGGATACGAGGACAAGGAGCTGGGATACGAGGACAAGAAGCTGGGATATGAGGTCAAGGAGCTGGAGATATGAGGACAAGACGCTGGGATATGAGAACAAGAAACATTGAAATTTATCTTTGAAAATGTAAGAAGTACCTTGCGAAACGCATCTCTAGACATCAGACCATAATAAATTGTGAAAATGAACTTTGGGGAGTTAATTTTTCAACTACCCTCGAAAGTGAAGAAAAACATAAGAAATATTGAGACGATTCGCGTTAGAATCATTAATCTTATTGAGCCACCAATAACCACAATAAGGTAGGTACATAGAGCATATTTTACGCGCATACTAGAGCTGTTTAGAGTGTGTGCGTACTGTAGAATGATGAATACTGTCAAGTATGACTATAACATGTGAATGTGTCCATGTTATCTTCACTATATCACATGAGTTTCATTCAGATGTGGTCCACAGTTGGACTATATCACCCCAGGAAAAGTTTCAGGGAACACACCCCAGGAAAAGTTTCAGGGAACACACCAGGAAACCCTTCAGGCAACACACCCCAGGAAAAGCTTCAGGGAACACCCCAGGAAAAGCTTCAGGGAACACCCCAGGAAAAGCTTCAGGGAACACACCCCAAGAAAACCTTCAGGGAACACACCCCAGGAAAACCTTCAGGGAACACCCCAGGAAAAGCTTCAGGGAACACACCCCAAGAAAACCTTCAGGGAACACACCCCAGGAAAACCTTCAGTGAACACCCCAGGAAAACCTTCAGGGAACACACCCCAGGAAAACCTTCAGGGAACACCCCAGGAAAAGCTTCAGGGAACACACCAGGAAAACCTTCAGGCAACACACCCCAGGAAAACATTCAGGCAACACACCCCAAGAAAACCTTCAGGCAACACACCCCAGGAAAACATTCAGGCAACACACCCCAAGAAAACCTTCAGGCAACACACCCCAGGAAAATCTTCAGGAAACACACCCCAGGAAAAGCTTCAGGAAACACCCCCAAACCAGACTTTGATCTTGAAGATCACTCTGAGACCAACAGAAGGTCACCATTAGACCAGAACAAGCAGCACCCACACAGAGACCCAACTAACGACTCAACTGCTCGAATTAACGATGGTAGAACACCATTTGAGTTGCAAGCTTGGCCTTGCAACCCAGATGGTGCAACTCAGATATATATATATATGTATATATATATATATCTATATATATATATATATATATATATATATATATATATATATATATATATATATATATATATATATATATATATATATATATATATATATATATATATATATATATATATTTCTTTTGCTGTAAGATGTCACTGGAGCTCACATATTCTTATATGGAAATCAGTGAGATGATGTCACTCAACTTGATGTCACTCATCATGAGTCACTCATCATGACTCACTTATCATGAGTCACTCATCATGACGTCACTCATCATGAGTCACTTATCATGAGTCACTCATGATGATGTCACTCATCATGAGTCACTCATCATGAGTCACTCATCATGAGTCACTCATCATGAGTCACTCATCATGAGTCACTCATCATGAGTCACTCATCATGAGTCACTCATCATGAGTCACTCATCATGAGTCACTCATCATGACGTCACTCATCATGAGTCACTTATCATGAGTCACTCATGATGATGTCACTCATCATGAGTCACTCATCATGAGTCACTTATCATGAGTCACTCATGATGATGTCACTCATCATGAGTCACTCATCATGAGTCACTCATCATGAGTCACTCATCATGAGTCACTCATCATGAGTCACTCATCATGAGTAACTCATCATGACGTCACTGCTCTTGTGTGGGACTTGTGGAGTCATTATTATAGTTATTCATCATTATTCATCATTATATTCATCCAGTCTTACCACCATTGACCCGTGCATGCAGGAGGCTTGCCCCAACAGTTCAGTCGATCATTTCTGTAAATATCACACTTATATATATTCAGATGCCAGCGTTTGATTAATGTAATTGACTCGAGGAATGATTTGATTAATATCAAGATCAGTGATTAATGATTATAGAGCATTAATCAACCACTCTGAATGGTATTATAATTGATAATTAGAGCAATCTTGAGGTTATCTTGAGATGATTTCGGGGCTTTAGTGTCTCCGCGGCCCGGTCCTCGACCAGGCCTCCACCCCCAGGAAGCAGCCCGTGACAGCTGACTAACACCCAGGTACCTATTTTACTGCTAGGTAACAGGGGCATAGGGTGAAAGAAACTCTGCCCATTGTTTCTCGCCGGCGCCTGGGATCGAACCCAGGACCACAGGATCACAAGTCCAGCGTGCTGGACTTGTGATTAGCAAGAGCAAGCAATTAACAATTAACAAGAGCTAATTGTCGATGTTCACTAACTTTTGAACTTCTTGGAACTCTCTTAATGTAATAAGAGCCAAAGAACTCTTAAGATCTCTTAAGAACTCTTAGCTCTTAAGAGCTCTTAGTTGTGAGAGACTTTCAAAGTTGATAAAGTTGAGTGATCAAGAAACAGTTACAACTTAGAGGAGAAATTTATATTCTGGTGAAGACTATATATATATCAATTATGTTTGTTTGACGTTAAATAAAGTTTTTGTCCCGTTTTTTTGCGTATGTGCTTCCTTGTTTGTGTTTGTCTGTGGTTGTCTGGGCTCGCCATAGCCCGTGCTACTTGCCCCGCTCCTGTGCCAGGTAAGTCCACTACGGGCTTACCATAGCCCGTGCTACTTGCCCCGCTCCTGTGCCAGGTAAGTCCACTACGGGCTTACCATAGTCCGTGCTACTTGCCCCGCTCCTGTGCCGGGTAAGTCCACTACGGGCTCACCATAGCCCGTGCTACTTGCCCCGCTCCTGTGCCAGGTAAGTCCACTACGGGCTCACCATAGCCCGTGCTACTTGCCCCGCTCCTGTGCCAGGTAAGTCCACTACGGGCTCGCCATAGCCCGTGCTACTTGCCGCGCTCCTGTGCCGGGTAAGTCCACTACGGGCTCACCATAGCCCGTGCTACTTGCACAGCTCCTGTGCCAGGTAAGTCCACTACGGGCTCACCATAGCCCGTGCTACTTGCCCCGCTCCTGTGTCAGGTAAGTCCACTACGGGCTCACCATAGCCCGTGCTACTTGCCCCGCTCCTGTGCCAGGTAAGTCCACTACGGGCTCACCATAGCCCGTGCTACTTGCCCCGCTCCTGTGCCAGGTAAGTCCACTACGGGCTCACCATAGCCCGTGCTACTTGCCCCGCTCCTGTGCCAGGTAAGTCCACTACGGGCTCACCATAGCCGGTGCTGCTTGCCCCGCTCCTGTGCCAGTTAAGTCCACTACGGGCTCACCATAGCCCGTGCTACTTGCCCCGCTCCTGTGCCAGGTAAGTCCACTACGGGCTCACCATAGCCCGTGCTACTTGCCCCGCTCCTGTGCCAGGTAAGTCCACTACGGGCTCACCATAGCCCGTGCTACTTGCCCCGCTCCTATGCCAGGTAAGTCCACTACGGGCTCACCATAGCCCGTGCAACTTGCCCGCTCCTATGCCAGGTAAGTCCTCTTACCAAACTACTGATACAGACACAAATTCTATTAATTGATAATTGTTAAAACAATGACTAATTGTTTTCATTAAAAAGTGTCTAAATTATTAACTATCAATTAGGTTCAACACTGCCGTTGTTAGTGTTCATATGTGAGATATTGAGTGAACGATGTTTTATGCGAACTGAGTCTTTCAATAGTCTGTTTGATCACCTTAGTGAACACAGTCTGGTAGCCTGGTGGATAGCGCGCATGACTCGTAATTCTGTGGCGCGGGTTCGAGTCCCGCACCAGGCAGAAACAAATGGGCAAAGTTTCTTTCACCCTGAATGCCCCCCCTGTTACCTAGCAGTAAAATAGGTACCTGGGAGTTAGTCAGCTGTCACGGGCTGCTTCCTGGTGTGTGTGTGGGGGGGTGGAGTAGTTAGTAAACAGTTGATTGACAGTTGAGAGGCGGGCCGAAAGAGCAAAGCTCAACCCTCGCAAACACAACTAGGTGAGTACAGTGTAAGGAGCAGCTTACACAGGTGAACACAATGCAGGAAGCCAACACGCACAGTGACGTTGATCAGTGTCAACTCTAATTGCCCCGTTGGTGTCGTTAATGTGTCTCTAATGGCAGTTAATGGCCTCGTTAACTGGGGGGTATGACCTCGAATTACTCTGATTAGATGCTAATATGTCGAACCATATGGAGTGATTACGCAATTTTGCGTCACGCAAACTCTGTTTTGTTTAAGCTGACGCAGGGAGAACTGCGTCACGCAATCATGTCCTTGTGTTTCATACCCTACAATGCCGGTTTTGTTACGCAATCGACCAATACGTTAAAATTGAGACGTTTTAGAACGAGTTAATGCGTCGCAATTTTGACGTTTTCTATGCCTCGGCCTCTCAAGTACCTGGCTACCGAGCTCTTAAGTGTCATCTTACGACATCTGTACCTCTTAACTCCACTAGTGAAGCATCGACCGTATTTACTAAGCAGTTTACGAGCTCTGAGTCGCTACGAGGTAGTCACCATCCTCAAGGGGGTAGTATTACGACCTCGTAATGCTTCAGAGATCGTAAGGTGTTTAGTAAATAACAGACTGAACCGCCATGATGGAGATACGATCAGGCTCTGATAAGATATCCGGATATCGTAAGATGATATAAGGTTGTAGGTTGGTCACTGTGTTCCATTTAGACTGTAGGTGATAACAGGTGTTCAGGGACAAATGTCTTGGTACCATTAGTACCGGCTGAGTGCTTGTTCCATCTGAGTGCTTGTTCCATCTGAGTGCTTGTTCCATCTGAGTGCTTGTTCCATCTGAGTGTTTGTTCCATCTGAGTGCTTGTTCCATCTGAGTGCTTGTTCCATCTGAGTGCTTGTTCCATCTGAGTGCTTGTTCCATCTGAGTGCTTGTTCCATCTGAGTGCTTGTTCCATCTGAGTGTTTGTTCCATCTGAGTGCTTGTTCCTGCTGAGTGCTTGTTCCATCTGAGTGCTTGTTCCATCTGAGTGCTTGTTCCATCTGAGTGCTTGTTCCATCTGAGTGCTTGTTCCAGCTGAGTGCTTGTTCCAGCTGAGTGCTTGTTCCATCTGAGTGCTTGTTCCAGCTGAGTGCTTGTTCCAGCTGAGTGCTTGTTCCAACTGAGTGCTTGTTCCTGCTGAGTGTTTGTTCCATCTGAGTGCTTGTTCTAGCTGAGTGCTTGTTCCATCTGAGTGCTTGTTCCAGCTGAGTGCTTGTTCCAACTGAGTGCTTGTTCCAACTGAATGCTTGTTCCAACTGAGTGCTTGTTCCAACTGAGTGCTTGTTCCTGCTGAGTGTTTGTTCCATCTGAGTGCTTGTTCTAGCTGAGTGCTTGTTCCATCTGAGTGCTTGTTCCAGCTGAGTGCTTGTTCCATCTGAGTGCTTGTTCCATCTGAGTGCTTGTTCCATCTGAGTGCTTGTTCCATCTGAGTGCTTGTTCCATCTGAGTGCTTGTTCCAACTGAGTGCTTGTTCCATCTGAGTGCTTGTTCCATCTGAGTGCTTGTTCCATCTGAGTGCTTGTTCCATCTGAGTGCTTGTTCCAACTGAGTGCTTGTTCCATCTGAGTGCTTGTTCCATCTGAGTGCTTGTTCCTGCTGAGTGCTTGTTCCATCTGAGTGCTTGTTCCATCTGAGTGCTTGTTCCAGCTGAGTGCCTGTTCCATCTGAGTGCCTGTTCCATCTGAGTGCTTGTTCCAGCTGAGTGCTTGTTCCAGCTGAGTGCTTATTCCATCTGATTGCTTGTTCCAGCTGAGTGCCTGTTCCATCTGAGTGGTTGTTCCAGCTGAGTGCTTGTTCCAACTGAGTGCTTGTTCCATCTGAGTGCTTGTTCCATCTGAGTGCTTGTTCCATCTGAGTGCTTGTTCCAGCTGAGTGCTTGTTCCTGCTGAGTGCTTGTTCCAACTGAGTGCTTGTTCCAGCTGAGTGCTTGTTCCTGCTGAGTGCTTGTTCCATCTGAGTGCTTGTTCCAGCTGCTACGTCACGTAACAATTGTCTGGGGTGGTCAAACACCTCAGAAATCCCACTGGCACACCTGGGATAGGCACTCTTATCCCTGTTACAGGCGCTCTCTTACCTGTCACAGGCGCTCTCCTACCTGTCACCGGCGCTCTCTTACCTGTCACAGGCGCTCTCACCCCTGTCACAGGCGCTCTCTCCCCTGTCACAGGCGCTCTCTTACCTGTCACCGGCGCTCTCTTACCTGTCACAGGCGCTCTCTTACCTGTCACAGGCGCTCACTTACCTGTCACAGGCGCTCTCTTCCCTGTCACAGGCGCTCTCCTACCTGTCACCGGCGCTCTCTTACCTGTCACAGGCGCTCTCACCCCTGTCACAGGCGCTCTCTCCCCTGTCACAGGCGCTCTCTTACCTGTCACCGGCGCTCTCTTACCTGTCACAGGCGCTCTCACCCCTGTCACAGGCGCTCTCTCCCCTGTCACAGGCGCTCTTTTACCTGTCACAGGCGCTCTCTTACCTGTCACAGGCGCTCTTTTACCTGTCACAGGCGCTCTCTTACCTGTCACAGGCGCTCTCCTACCTGTCACAGGCGCTCTCTTACCTGTCACAGGCGCTCTCACCCCTGTCACAGGCGCTCTCACCCCTGTCACAGGCGCTCTCTTACCTGTCACAGGCGCTCACTTACCTGTCACAGGCGCTCTCTTACCTGTCACAGGCGCTCTCTTACCTGTCACAGGCGCTCTCTTCCCTGTCACAGGCGCTCTCTTACCTGTCACAGGCGCTCTCTTACCTGTCACAGGCGCCAGCTCCTACCTGTCACCGGCGCTCTCTTACCTGTCACAGGCGCTCTCACCCCTGTCACAGGCGCTCTCTCCCCTGTCACAGGCGCTCTCTTACCTGTCACCGGCGCTCTCACCCCTGTCACAGGCGCTCTCTTACCTGTCACAGGCGCTCTCTTACCTGTCACCGGCGCTCTCTTACCTGTCACAGGCGCTCTCACCCCTGTCACAGGCGCTCTCTCCCCTGTCACAGGCGCTCTCTTACCTGTCACCGGCGCTCTCACCCCTGTCACAGGCGCTCTCTTACCTGTCACAGGCGCTCTCTTACCTGTCACAGGCGCTCTCTTACCTGTCACAGGCGCTCTCACCCCTGTCACAGGCGCTCTCACCCCTGTCACAGGCGCTCTCTTACCTGTCACAGGCGCTCTCACCCCTGTCACAGGCGATCTCACCCCTGTCACAGGCGCTCTCTCCCCTGTCACAGGCGCTCTCCTACCTGTCACAGGCGCTCTCTTACCTGTCACAGGCGCTCTCTTACCTGTCACAGGCGCTCTCACCCCTGTCACAGGCGCTCTCACCCCTGTCACAGGCGCTCTCACCCCTGTCACAGGCGCTCTCTTACCTGTCACAAGCGCTCTCACCCCTGTCACAGGCGCTCTCACCCTTGTCACAGGCGCTCTCTCCCCTGTCACAGGCGCTCTCCTACCTGTCACAGGCGCTCTCTTACCTGTCACAGGCGCTCTCCTACCTGTCACAGGCGCTCTCCTACCTGTCACAGGCGCTCTCACCCCTGTCACAGGCGCTCACTTACCTGTCACAGGCGCTTTCCTACCTGTCACAGGCGCTCTCACCCCTGTCACAGGCGCTCTCTCCCATGTCACAGGCGCTCTCTCCCCTGTCACAGGCGCTCTCTCCCATGTCACAGGCGCTCTCACCCCTGTCACAGGCGCTCTCTCCCCTGTCACAGGCGCTCTCCTACCTGTCACAGGCGCTCTCCTACCTGTCACAGGCGCTCTCACCCCTGTCACAGGCGCTCTCTCACCCCTGTCACAGGCGCTCTCTCCCCTGTCACAGGCGTTCTCCTACCTGTCACAGGCGCTCTCGCCCCTGTCACAGGCGCTCACTTACCTGTCACAGGCGCTCTCTCCCCTGTCACAGGCGCTCTCCTACCTGTCACAGGCGCTCTCACCCCTGTCACAGGCGCTCTCACCCCTGTCACACGCGCTCTCACCCCTGTCACAGGCGCTCTCACCCCTGTCACAGGCGCTCTCTCCCCTGTCACAAGCGCTCTCACCCCTGTCACAGGCGCTCTCTCCCCTGTCACAGGCGCTCTCACCCCTGTCACAGGCGCTCTCTCACCCCTGTCACAGGCGCTCTCACCCCTGTCACAGGCACTCTCTCCCAATTCACAGGTGGCAGTCGGCCGCCCCACCTCGTTCCGGCCCAACATAACCATCCATGAAAATGACAAATTCTGGTACACGCATTTTTGGAAATTCTCCCAATAGGTGAGCGCAGGTGATAATCAACACATTCACCTCTATAATATCCATTGGCCCGACAAGAAAGGTAAAACCACCTAATTGCTTAGCAAACCAGGTCGTTTGGTTGATTTATACAACCGGTTTACAGAGCACTGGGGCTCCAGTACTCGAAGATTTCACTCTGCTTTTGTGAGGCAAAAGGTACATGCGAGGCAGCTGCTATTGGTCCATACGAGGCAGCTGCTATTGGTCCATACGAGGCAGCTGCTATTGGTTCATGCGAGGCAGCTCCTATTGGTCCATGTGAGGCAGCTGCTATTGGTCCATACGAGGCAGCTGCTATTGGTCCATACGAGGCAGCTGCTATTGGTCCATACGAGGCAGCTGCTATTGGTCCATACGAGGAAGCTGCTATTGGTCCATACGAGGCAGCTGCTATTGGTTCATACGAGGCAGCTCCTATTGGTCCATACGAGGCAGCTTCTATTGGTCCATACGAGGCAGCTGCTATTGGTTCATGCGAGGCAGCTCCTATTGGTCCATACGAGGCAGCTGCTATTGGTTCATACGAGGCAGCTGCTATTGGTCCATACGAGGCAGCTGCTATTGGTCCATACGAGGCAGCTGCTATTGGTCCATACGAGGCAGCTGCTATTGGTTCATACGAGGCAGCTGCTATTGGTCCATACGAGGCAGCTGCTATTGGTCCATACGAGGCAGCTGCTATTGGTCCATACGAGGCAGCTGCTATTGGTCCATACGAGGCAGCTGCTATTGGTTCATACGAGGCAGCTCCTATTGGTCCATACGAGGCAGCTGCTATTGGTCCATACGAGGCAGCTTCTATTGGTCCATACGAGGCAGCTGCTATTGGTTCATGCGAGGCAGCTCCTATTGGTCCATACGAGGCAGCTGCTATTGGTTCATACGAGGCAGCTGCTATTGGTTCATACGAGGCAGCTCCTATTGGTTCATACGAGGCAGCTCCTATTGGTCCATACGAGGCAGCTGCTATTGGTCCATACGAGGCAGCTGCTATTGGTCCATACGAGGCAGCTGCTATTGGTTCATAAGAGGCAGCTGCTATTGGTCCATACGAGGCAGCTTCTATTGGTCCATACGAGGCAGCTGCTATTGGTCCATACGAGGCAGCTGCTATTGGTCCATACGAGGCAGCTGCTATTGGTCCATACGAGGCAGCTGCTATTGGTCCATACGAAGCAGCTGCTATTGGTCCATACGAGGCAGCTGCTATTGGCCCATACGAGGCAGCTGCTATTGGTCTATACGAGGCAGCTGCTATTGGTCCATACGAGGCAGCTGCTATTGGTCCATACGAGGCAGCTGCTATTGGTCCATACGAGGCAGCTGCTATTGGTCCATACGAGGCAGCTGCTATTGGTCCATACGAGGCAGCTTCTATATAAATCCACACAAACTCTTTTTTAACTTCGCTTCAAACAACCCAGCGACCCCAAGTTCATTCTTAGGGTCGTTAGTAATTTTTGCAACAAATCAATAACCTTGTTACCAAACCAGTATTTACCCAGGTCTTTCATGCATCTATACCTATCCAATTTATAGCCATTGTTTCGTGTTGTATTTGTGTTGGTATATAAAATACATTAATGTATTAATACTGGGTAAATACTGGTTCGGTAACAAGCTTGTTGATTTGTGGAACCAATTACCGCGTAACGTGTTGGAGGTGGGGTCCCTCGATTGTTTCAAGCGCAGGTTTGACATGTATATGAGTGGGATTGGGTGGTTGTAGATAGGAGCTGCCTCGTATGGGCCAATAGGCCTTCTGCAGTTACCTTTGTTCTTATGTTCTTATATCTCCCCCATGTTATGTCCCCTCATCCGCTTGTTCATGTTAATCACTAACTGTCTTTGGCTGTCTAGAGAATGTAATTTTGTTAATTTCTCTACATTGAAAAGGTTCCTAATTCCCGAGATTAACTTTGACAACATTGGCTGAACGTTTCCAGCATACATTTTGTATATTTTAAACCAATGATTTACAATACAATAACGTTATAACTTGAGAATATTCTCGATTTAGGACAAAGTTTCACTCGCTTCCAGACCATCACAAATATTTAGTCAACTCAATCTCGATCAAGAGATCGAGATCGAGATCGAGATCGAGATTAAGTCCACTGTGTAGTTAGGTGAGAACTACTGTGTTACATAATCTAAACGAGGCCTAACATGAGTAAGAAAAACTAAATAGTAACATTAGTATTTTTAATGCTAAACTTTCTAGAAATAAATCCTAACACTTTAATTGAGTCCTCAGATCAACCCCATTACCGTGAGAAACCACACCTTGGGTCCTGGGAGAATGCCACCTGCGGCACGTGTACCATCTTACTGTGTCCCCCCTAACAGGTGTTGAACAGGTGTCTACCATGACTGCTGCTCTCTTGACTGTAACCACCGATAGCTGTAACCGTGTAACCACTGTAAGTCACTTTAACCACTGTAACCACTGTAAGTCACTTTAACCACTGTAACCACTGTAAGTCACTTTAACCACTGTAAGTCACTGTAACCACTGTAACAATTGTAAGTCACTTTAACCACTGTAACCACTGTAAGTCACTGTAACCACCAAGCCAGGCAGTCCTCCTCACTATCAGTTACAGTGACGTGATAGTGTCATTGTAAACAAAGGCTCTCTAGAGTCCGTCTCGCTCTACGCCACCGTTAAAGGGAAGATAATAATTGAAAAATAAATGGAGATAAAAAGTGGTTTGCAAGTTTAATGTATAATTAGAAAGGCTAATAGAGTTACAGGGAATTTTGTAGTTCACAGACGCCCGGTGTTAATTGGTTCTGTAATTTTTGGCAGTTCCTTGAGTGAAGGGTGATGAGTGGTTGTGCTCTGCTCCTGTGAGTGAAACCTGTTCTGAACGGGTTTGAGACGCGTTTAAGCGTGTATGGGACGCGTTTCCATCATGCACCACTGCGTTTCACACATGAGCCAAGTTTCACACATGCGACAAGTTTCACACACACATGAGACAAGTTTCACTCATGTATAGGAGAAGTTATACACGTGTACGAGACAGGTTTCATACACGTATGAGACAACGGCTCGTTCCTTGTGAAATCCCTCTCTATTAAGGCTGTTAGTGGTGCAGATGATAGAGCTACTGTCACCTGCTCCTGGGGGTCGGAGGTTCGAGACTGCCAGTGCCTAGGTGAATGAAATATACGACTCTCCCTTAGATTCCACCATCCTAACTTTGTTGATCCTACTGGACCTTCTACTGTATCAACCCCTACAACAATTGTATGAGTTAACGATACTGAATAACGATACTTGGGGGGTCCATGGACCTCCAAGATAACAAGGGGTCCATGGGCCCCCAAGATAACTAGGGGTCCATGGGCCCCCAAGATAACTAGGGGTCCATGGGCCCCCAAGATAACTAGGGGTCCATGGGCCCCCAAGATAACTAGGGGTCCATGGGCCCCCAAGATAACTAGGGGTCCATGGGCCCCCAAGATAACTAGGGGTCCATGGGCCCCCAAGATAACTAGGGGGTCCATGGGCCCCCAAGATAACTAGGGGGTCCATGGGACCCCCAAGATAACTAGGGGTCAGCAAAAGATACAAATAAATAGGCTAATTTTAATCATCTGTAAATATAATTTTCATCTGAAAATATTTTTTTCACTTGCCCTTCCAGCTGGCAGCGAATATGTATATTGTGGGCCTTATAAGCATTATGGGACTCATATGTATTTCTGTATATATGTATTGTGTACCTCATATATGCACATATCTGCATATGTAGTCTGTACTCCATATGTCGGCCTACATATATATTGTGCACCACATGTGTATACCTTTATGTATTACATCCACACTATATTCCAGTACACCTTATGTATACCTGCATGTATAATGTGTAACTTCATATATATATCTAAACACAGATAAGTAAATATGCCTTGTGTACCCCACATATGCATACTTACATATGTTCTGTAAGCTTAAAACATACCTATGTATGAACTGCGCATCTCATATGTGTACTTCCACATGTATCATTCATCAAAATGATACATTAACCACTATGTATAACATATATTGATCTTACAGCCATTGCAAGAAGTTAATTGACAGTTACTTACAGCTAATTGGCTTATATCCAAGCTTAGTGATCCAGTCTTAGCTGAGATCAATATCGGGATAAGGATATAAGTTATCACGACTGTATACCACTGGCAAGAGATCAGGATAAGGATTTGGGATGGGACGGAGGGAAAGGAATGGTGCCCAACCACTTGTGGACCGTCGGGGATTGAACGCAGACCTGCATGAAGCAAGACCGTCGCTATCTACCCTCCACCCCCCAAGTAGTTGGACAAGGAACTATAAACAGAATGTTCCTATCTAGTGCATAGCAATGTAAGTCAATTACTGACATATATTTTTCAATATTTCATTTGCCAGTCCAAAATACAATAAAAATCCTGTCATGTTGGTATTAAAATGCATAAATATAAATTATACAATAATCCTACGGAATGAATCGGTTATATTAACATATATACAACTATTACCTGCTATCATGCTGCTATCATGAATTAATAACAAAAATGTTTCAGTTAGATTGGGAGGGGGGGGGGGGGGGGAGAAAATGATGTAGTTTCGGGGTTTTAAATTGTGAAATTAATTGTTTGGAAGTTTTCCGCCACCGGGAAAATTGGTGGCTGAAAATTGGTTGCTGAAAATTGGTTGCTGAAAATTGGTTGCTGGAAATTGGTTGCTGAAAATTGGTTGCTAAAAATTGGTTGCCGAAAATTGGTTGCTAAAAATTGGTTGCTGAAAATTGGTTGCTGAAAATGGGTTGCTAAAAATTGGTTGCTAAAAATTGGTTGCTAAAAATTGGTTGCTAAAAATTGGTTGCCGAAAATTGGTTGCTAAAAATTGGTTGCTGAAAATTGGTTGCTGGAAATTGGTTGCTGAAAATTGGTTGCTAAAAATTGGTGGCTAAAAATTGGTGGCTGAAAATTGGTGGCTGAAAATTGGTTGCTGAAAATTGGTTGCTGAAAATTGGTTGCCGAAAATTGGTTGCTGGAAATTGGTTGCTGAAAATTGGTTGCAGGGGAAATGATGATAATTGGGTAGGGTGTTGTCCCCAATTATCTGAGTTGATTGAGTTGACCTGAGACTTCAACTATGAGGGAAAAGCGCCAAGCCACCACGATTATATAGCACTGGGAAGGGGTCAGGATAAGGATTTGGGATGGGACGGGGGGAAAGGAATGGTGCCCAACCACTTGTGGTGGACGGTCGGGGATTGAACACCGACCTGCATGAAGCGAGACCGTTGGGTTAAAATAAAAGGCGTTTTTTTTTATACGGAGTGGCGAGTCAAGAGACCGGGCCGTCGAGTTCGTGTCACCCGACCAGAGAGAGAGAGAGAGAGAGAGAGAGAGAGAGAGAGAGAGAGAGAGAGAGAGAGACAGAGAGAGAGAGAGAGAGAGAGAGAGAGAGAGAGAGAGAGAGAGAGAGAGAGAGAGAGAGAGAGAGAGACAGAGAGAGAGAGAGAGAGAGAGAGAGACAGAGAGAGAGAGAGAGAGAGAGAGAGAGAGAGAGAGAGAGAGAGAGAGAGAGAGAGAGAGAGAGAGAGAGAGAGAGAGAGAGAGAGAGAGAGAGAGAGATAAATCGCTGAGATGCACAATGGCCCTGAACTGCTCGTTACGACTTGAGTCACTACCAGTAAGTAATTTAGAGGGCTGAAGGCTGGGGGCCGGGAGCTAGCAGAGGACTCTTGTGTTCTGTGGGGAGTCTTCAATCACTGGCGACAAGGGGCCAGATTCACGAAGCAGTTACGCAAGCACTTACGAACCTGGGGCCAGATTCACGAAGCAGTTACGCAAGCACTTACGAACCTGGGGCCAGATTCACGAAGCAGTTACGCAAGCACTTACGAACCTGGGGCCAGATTCACGAAGTAGTTACGCAAGCACTTACGAACCTGGGGCCAGATTCACGAAGCAGTTACGCAAGCACTTACGAACCTGGGGCCAGAGTAACGAAGCAGTTACGCAAGCACTTACGAACCTGGGGCCAGATTCACGAAGCAGTTACGCAAGCACTTACGAACCTGGGGCCAGAGTCACGAAGCAGTTACGCAAGCACTTACGAACCTGGGGCCAGAGTCACGAAGCAGTTACGCAAGCACTTACGAACCTGGGGCCAGAGTCACGAAGCAGTTACGCAAGCACTTACGAACCTGGGGCCAGAGTCACGAAGCAGTTACGCAAGCACTTACGAACCTGGAGCCAGAGTCACGAAGCAGTTACGCAAGCACTTACGAACCTGGGGCCAGAGTCACGAAGCAGTTACTCAAGCACTTACGAACCTGGGGCCAGAGTCACGAAGCAGTTACGCAAGCACTTACGAACCTGGGGCCAGAGTCACGAAGCAGTTACGCAAGCACTTACGAACCTGGGGCCAGATTCACGAAGCAGTTACGCAAGCACTCCGGTCGCTATCCACTCAGCCGTCATAACAACTAATATAAATCATTTCAGTAACGCCTGGACCAATCACCTCTAAAACAGTCTGAATTAAAATTAGAATTTTGAGGCATAAATGTATAAAAATTTACATTAAAAATTAGATTATTAAATTTAGATTAAAAAGATTAAAAGGTAACATATATTAGGAAAAAATTAATTTCGATAATCTGTTTGAGTTATAAGACAAATATTCACATTTAGGATAAGACAATAATAACTAATATAAATTAATCGCGGCGTCAAGGAATAACTTGAAGAATGTATCTTTAAGAATTCTTAAAATAAAAGAATTCTACCTTAAAAAAAACATTTAAGACCGCTACATAAAAATATGCAAAATATTAACCGCAGCGGTTGGGCAATTCTTGAGTAAGGAGTTTGAGGTGTAATGGTCCGGAGTCAGCTGTAGAGTCAGATATGGAGTCCCGTGTGGAGGCAGATATGGAGTTCCGTGTGGAGGCATGACTGAGAAACTCAAGGCAGTTGCCATTACTGGCAAGATATGGCGCCATAGCCTAAGGTCCTCGAACTCTCCCTCTCGTCTCAAGGCGGGTCTGGAGCCTTGCCAAGCATCCCCAACCTGGAGACACTTCCACTGGAGGCACTCTCACCTAGTTGTGCTTGCGGAGGGGGTTGAGCTCTAGCTCTTTGGTCCCGCCTCTCAACCAAGCCCTAGGAACGGTAGGAACACTGAAGGAACGGCTGGAACACTGAAGGAACGGCTGGAACACTGAAGGAACGGTAGGAACACTGAAGGAACGGTAGGAACACTGAAGGAACGGCAGGAACACTGAAGGAACGGCAGGAACACTGAAGGAACGGTAGGAACACTGAAGGAACGGCAGGAACACTGAAGGAACGGTAGGAACACTGAAGGAACGGTAGGAACACTGAAGGAACGGCAGGAACACTGAAGGAACGGTAGGAACACTGAAGGAACGGCAGGAACACTGAAGGAACGGTAGGAACACTGAAGGAACGGCAGGAACACTGAAGGAACGGTAGGAACACTGAAAGAACGGCAGGAACACTGAAGGAACGGTAGGAACACTGAAGGAACGGCAGGAACACTGAAGGAACGGTAGGAACACTGAAGGAACGGTAGGAACACTGAAGGAACGGCAGGAACACTGAAGGAACGGTAGGAACACTGAAGGAACGGCAGGAACATTGAAGGAACGGCAGGAACACTGAAGGAACGGTAGGAACACTGAAGGAACGGCTGGAACACTGAAGGAACGGCAGGAACACTGAAGGAACAGTAGGAACATTGAAGGAACGGTAGGAACACTGAAGGAACGGCAAGAACACTCAGGGAACAACAGGAACACCCAGGGAACAGCAGGAACACTAAGGGTAGAGAAGAGGGAGGTCACTAGGAGAAGGGAGAAAGGGGTCACTAAGGTAGGAGGAAAGCACTAACAAAGCCAATAAGAAAGGGTTCACTTAGGGAAGCAGAATAAAGTCCCCTTCTCTGTTAAAAGGGTCTTAAAAGAAGTCGCCCAGACCCTCACAATACCTCTGGCTCTGATTACTAATTACTCAATGACGACTGGAGAACTGCCAAGTTGTTTGAAGAAAGAAAGAGGAGAGAGAAGTGGCACTTAGCAACAAGGATAAGTATCCCATGCTGAGAACACGACCAAATACAAATTATTAGACAAGATACACACCATGAGATGATTAGTTGTGTAAATAAATACTAACATGGCTTTAGAGAAGGAAAATTAAGGAAAAAAGAGAACATATACGGCACGCATAGACGAGATAAAACTCCTAAATTATTGGGATCGTCTCAAAGCTCTCCAAATGTACTCACTAGAAAGGAGGCGAGAGAGATATCAAATAATATACACCTGGAAGATACTGGAGGGCCAGGTCCCAAATCTACACAGTAAAATAACAACGTACTGGAGTGAACGATATGGAAGAAAATGCAGAATAGATAGTTTTCTCCAAGGAGTGCCGGACCAACCGGGCTGTGGTGGGTATGTGGGCCTGCGGGCCGCTCCAAGCAACAGCCTGGTGGACCAAACTCTCACAAGTCAAGCCTGGCCTCGGGCCCGGCTTGGGGAGTAGAAGAACTCCCAGAACCCCATCAACCAGGTATATGTGGGCCTGCGGGCCGCTCCAAGCAACAGCCTGGTGGACCAAACTCTCACAAGTGAAGCCTGGCCTCGGGCCGGGCTTGGGCAGTAGAACAACTCCCAGAACCCCATCAAGCAGGTATATGTGGGCCTGCGGGCCGCTCCAAGCAACAGCCTGGTGGACCAAACTCTCACAAGTCAAGCCTGGCCTCGGGCCGGGCTTGGGCAGTAGAACAACTCCCAGAACCCCATCAACCAGGTATCAAGTAGTGAGGATGGTGTATAGTGAAGACAGTGTGTTGTGAAGTCAGTGTGTAGTGAAGATAGTGTGTAGTGAAGATGATTAAAGAGATTAAGATAGTGAGTACTGAAGAGGGTGTAGGGAAGATGGTCAGAGTGATGAAGATAGTGAGTAGTGAGGACAGTTACAGTGATGAAGGTGAATACATAGTGAATACATAGTGAACATATTGTCGTCCGTCTAACGTGCTTCCCCCCCCCCCACCTTCCTCTAGCATTTCACCTCACTAATGACCTAACTACGGAACTGCGTCGTGCGCGCTGTGTAGTATAAACGATGCAAAATCAATGCGTCAAGAGAGCGCTCCTGAATATAAAATACTCCCAGATCACTTTGTCAAGCTGGACAGATGGTTTGAGAAATGGACTCTGGACTTCAACACCAGCAAGTGCCAGGTGATGGAAATTGGAACAGGTGCAGGGAAAAGAGAGAAAAGGTACAAAGTGAAAGAAAATAGACAGTAACGACTAGAGAAAAGCCTTAGGAGTGACCTAACAGCCAAGGCGTTCATCAGGAAGTAATTATTTTGACTAAATTGCGCTTCAAATGGGTATGTGGATAAGGATTAGTCAACCAGCGACTGGGAACTTGAGTCAAAGAGCTAAAGCTCTATTCTGCACGCAGAAAGCTGAACACACACACACACACACACACACACACACACACACACACACACACACACACACACACACACACACACACACACACACACACACACACACACAGTGGTGATGTGGTGGAGGCTGACTCCATACACAGTTTCAAATGTAGATATGATAGAGCCCAATAGGCTCAGGAATCTGTACACCTGTTGATTGACGGTTGAGAGGCGGGTCCTAAGAGCCAAAGCTCAACCCCCGCAAGCAGAATTAGGTGAGTACAATTAGATCACGCACACACACACACACACACACACACACACACACACACACACACACACACACACACACACACACACACACACACACACACACACACTGTACTTGCCACTCTCTATGGTGTAAAAATAGGTCACTGATAACGGAAGAACTACCCAAAAGTTGGATGTAAGTAATTAGCAGAAGACAGCCTAATAGACTTGACTTATTGATGTTATTAACGCTCCACAAGCACGGGTTCAGGGATGGTAAATCTTGCCTCACACGTTTAATAAAATTCACATTGTATGATTTGCAGGCGAGGAGTCACAATAACGTGGCTAAAGTATGTTGACCAGACCACACACTAGAAGGTGAAGGGACGACGACGTTTCGGTCCGTCCTGGACCATTCTCAAGTCGAAACGTCGTCGTCCCTTCACCTTCTAGTGTGTGGTCTGGTCAACATTGTATGATTTCATTGTGTGAATTTAACGTTGTGTGAAATCCCAAGAGATTTCCTAAGGGATTGTGTGAGGATTGTGTGAAATCTCGAGGGATTTCACAGAATAGAAAGTCCCAAAGGATTTCACACAGGTCACTCGACACTTTTCTGCATCTTTAACTGTATCGATGATATCTTTAACTGTATCGATGATATCTTTAACTGTATCGATGATATCTTTAACTGTATCGATGATATCTTTAACTGTATCGATGATATCTTTAACTGTATCGATGATATCTTTAACTGTATCGATGATATCTTTAACTGTATCGATGATATCTTTAACTGTATCGATGATATCTTTAACTGTATCGATGATATCTTTAACTGTATCGATGATATCTTTAACTGTATCGATCATATCTTTAACTGTATCGATGATATCTTTAACTGTATCGATGATATCTTTAACTGTATCGATGATATCTTTAACTGTATCGATGATATCTTTAACTGTATCGATCATATCTTTAACTGTATCGATGATATCTTTAACTGTATCGATGATATCTTTAACTGTATCTCTTCTTCACAGAAATGCTTCACCTTGCCTATCTCTGTAGTTAACCGTAGTGTAATGTAACTCATAATACTAAGGATATGTCTTCTACCAATTAAGCAATTGCAAATACATTTTACTAATGATACACAAGAAATAAATGCAATAGCATAGACGGCCGGCGATATAGAGGATAGCGACCCATGAGAAGTAGCTGTGGACATAGGCTTACTTGACCAAGAACTCCACACAGCACATCTGAAATACGACGGTGTGAAAGGCACTGAGATAATAGGAATTTCTATTGTTTCGTCCGATGCAATTCGAGTATACGAACTAATGACACACTCGCTCCCAGATACAGTGCCCGCATTAGTCGCAGTGACTGGCTATCGGAGGCCTGAAGATACCACATTTATTGCAATATTCCCAGTTATCGTCATATAGCAAAAAGCTCTCAGTCTTCCTCACCTCTCCTGGCGACCTCAGCATCAAGGCGTATTATATATACGTTAAGAAAGCTGTTATGTACAAGAACAGCATCAGACCTACTGAACTATAGCTTCCCATCGTTTCAGGAAGGTCGTGGACAAGGAACTTATAACTATAATAGATAAACAAATAGATAGGCCAAGGTACGCTGAGTTAAACAATTCTCCAAAACGTCTTCGTTTCCCGCTGCGTTTAGACAAGTAACTGTCCACGTTTCTTAGCTTCGTATAGGACGGCTGGGGCACTGTATCGACGTCTCACCGACGACCACGTTCGAACCCCGGAGGTGTTGCTAGGACACAGCTCCTCTGTGTCCCCCTTGACACACGGTATGTATCCTTGGGACACAGAGAGTGGTTCCATCTCGACTTTTGGGATGAACCGGTGTATTGTGTGAGGTGGAGTGGAGTGGACAGTTAAAGTCTGTATAAAGGGGATAGACTGGACAGGTGGGCCAGTCAGAACAGGCGAACCAGTCAACACAGGCGAACCAGTCAACACAGGGGAACCAGTCAACACAGGGGAACCAGTCAACACAGGCGAACCAGTCAACACAGGGGAACCAGTCAACACAGGCGAACCAGTCAACACAGGGGAACCAGTCAACACAGGGGAACCAGTCAACACAGGCGAACCAGTCAACACAGGGGAACCAGTCAACACAGGGGAACCAGTCAACACAGGGGAACCAGTCAACACAGGGGAACCAGTCAACACAGGGGAACCAGTCAACACAGGGGAACCAGTCAACACAGGCGAACCAGTCACAGGCGAACAACAATATTCTGACAAAATCTCATACTTAAACGTCCCCATCACAAAAACCTTCTCTCTCCTACAGAAAGAATACCTATATCTACTCTTGATATCGTATCGCGGGTCGTCGACTGAACACGACAACGTCCCCAAGGTTGTCTTCCGACGTCTGAGGGTGATCTTAATGCGCTTGGCGCCCTTCAAGTCGACAGTGAAGTGCGGGTCCCCCACAGGAAAAATCTAGTACAAATTCCACTCACTGTCGTCAAAATCGCCCAATCGTCTCGACATCTCTAGGTTCGTTCTCCAGATCGTACGCGGACACAAGCCGTTCTTGGTAGAGATCTTAAGTTCGGTCGGTGGAGTCTGGAAAGTTTTATATCTCAGAGTAAGATATTTAATCACTAGATAAGTCATCTGAACTTTTATTGAACAGACTTCAAGGTAACCTCAAGAAGACTTCATATATATTTTTTTTTATTGATACTGGAAAATGAATCTTTATTTAATCAGTACAAGTGATGTATATATACGACGGTGAGGATGTAGTTAGGTTAGTACTGACTGTCTGAGGAAAGTACTAAGGTAAGGAAGTAGGTAAGATAGGTAAGTACTCATGAGGGAATTATTAAGGAAAGCGCCAAGCTATTACGGCTATATAGCACTGGGAAAGGGTCAGGATATAAGGATTTGGGATGGGACGGGGTGGAAAGGAATGGTGCCCAACCGCTTGTGGTGGACGGTCGGGGGATTGAACGCCGACCTGCATGAAGCGAGACTGTCGCTCTACCGTCCAGCCCAAGTGGTTGGGGGTAATTATGGGGATAAAACGTAAGGAGGATAGAACTTGGATATGAAGACAATGAAGGAAGAAGTACACTATGGTCATCGGGGGATCGAACACAGGCATGCATGAAGCGAAGTCGCCCCTTGTACCGACCAGTCCAAGTGGCTGAATAAAAACTAATATTAAAAAAAAAATAGTACAATGCTCATGCATTCTCTCTCGAACATTCCAACAGATATTAAAAAAAAATATATTCAATCAAATAACGAGAAAAAAATGGTCAAAAATCAGGTAATTATGAGGAAACAGATCAAAGGTAGGGGTCATGACCCCCCTCCCCCTCCCCCCCTCCCCCCCCTCCCCCTCCCCCCCCCTCATCACTTTGCAGCAAATGCTAATGCGACTAATTTCGAATCTCGCGAAATATCAGATTACAACATCACAAGGATTTATACACCAAATGTTCTAGTTTAATAAGGTGTAGTCGGGAAGGTGGTGAAGGGTAGGGAAGGTGGTGAAGGGTAGGTGGTGAAGGGTAGGGAAGGTGGTGAAGGGTAGGGAAGGTGGTGAAGGGTAGGGAAGGTGGTGAAGGGTAGGGAAGGTGGTGAAGGGTAGGGAAGGTGGTGAAGGGTAGGGAAGGTGGTGAAGGGTAGGGAAGGTGGTGAAGGGTCGGGAAGGTGGTGAAGGGTAGGTGGTGAAGGGTAGGGAAGGTGGTGAAGGGTAGGGAAGGTGGTGAAGGGTAGGGTAGGTGGTGAAGGGTAGGTGGTGAAGGGTAGGGAAGGTGGTGAAGGGTAGGGTAGGTGGTGAAGGGTAGGGAAGGTGGTGAAGGGTAGGGTAGGTGGTGAAGGGCAGGGAAGGTGGTGAAGGGTAGGGAAGGTGGTGAAGGGTAGGTAGTGATGATGAGGGGGGGTAGGTAACCGGCGGTGCCCGGGGGGTAGTGAAGATGTTTACAGTGTTAAAAAAACAGCATTCAGTGATGGCTTAGTGATGACCTAACAAAACTCTGTGCCCTTTTGCACCATCTTCGAGGTCAACCCCGGAACTCACAGTTCCTGCGACGGCGCTGGAACCAATCGCATTGGCGTTCGCCTTTCCACTGGGGACTTTCAGTGCCGTGGAGAGAGGGGGGGGGGGACCTGCTGCATGGGTAACAGCTTCTCCTCCGTATCAACCTACCCTGGCTTTGCGGGCTAGTGAGACCACTCCAGAGCACAACATAGTCTCCTGAGACTGATGGATGCCTACTACTGCTACTAGTGATGAGAACAGTCGTGTGTAGATGGTCACAGTTTTCACAGTTAGTGTAGTGAAGATGATCACAGTAATTAGCAGAAGCAAGACACCAAGCCAAGGGGGGGAAACTGTGTACCAAGTGATCGAGGCAGGGAACAGTGAAGATGCCTACAGTGAAGAATATCCTCTTCACCGTAAACCATCTTGATCAAGCAGTGAAAAAGGCCCACTTGAAAATGTTCAACACCCCACATTTCCCCAACAGAAAATTTCAGGTGGTTTCGTAATACTGAGGAAAATCCTTTTTCATCTGTTATCTTTGCTAGTACAGATTATACACCTCACAGAAGAGCCACACACAGTAGTACATCCTCCCTATCATCAACACCACAGCTCCCCAGGGTAGATAGAGCCTCTGATTGGCCTACATGACTATTAATCCAACACAAACCATCTCAAAGATTATCGTGTGGAAGAGCAGGATATTATAGATCAAGCGGTTTCGCCTGCCTATGCAGTTGCTGTAGATGAAACAGTGGCAGTATCGCTCCCAGACACACACTCCACACTGGTCGCAGTGACTGGCAATCGGCGGTCTGTACAAGCGACAATCACTACAGAACTACCAATCGTTCCTATACAGCAAGAACCGCTCGTTATTTGTGAGTGGTCCGGGTGATTTGGTCATTAGTACATACGAGAGACAAGTCAGGACTCCAAGCAAGCACAAGACGAAGATCTAAACCCCTAAGGAATCCCACTGAATCCCACCATTAAACCCACCTAACCCCTTAATCCAACCTAACTATTAAATCCAAGCGACGCTGCCCATTACTTGTGGGATTTAATCCAGTATAATATATTCTATATACAACAAGCACAAGGACATCGGCCACAGGAGAAGGAAGCATTGTGTCAGCCAAAATGTCCACGGTCGCTTAGCTGACTTCTGCAGAACAAACTCCTTCATCTTGTTATTGGCCGGAACGCTGAGGAAGCTAATCCTTGGCAGCAAGCAGCGCATGCTGATTGAATGTACGTGAACCCGTGCCATGGGACCACGTGCCATGAGCGCACGTGCCCCGGGACCACGTGTCAAAGAGCTACGTGATCTGGGAAGTTGCTCGAGTTCGGAGAAAGGAACTGAAGCAGGAGCTGAAGCAGGAGCTGAAGCAGCAGTACTGACCAATTGGGCAGGCTCGACTGATCCAGTAGGTTGGACCGCTGCGGCTGTCTGGACAGGTGGAGTAGGCCGGACAGTTGTCGTGGGCTGGACAGTTGACGTAGGCTGGACAGTTGATGCAGGCTGGACAGTTGACGTAGGTTGCACAGTTGATGTAGGTTGGACAGTTGATGCAGGCTGGACAGTTGATGTAGGCTGGACAGTTGACATAGGCTGGACAGTTGACGTAGGCTGGACAGTTGACGTAGGCTGGACAGTTGACGTAGGCTGGACAGTTGACATAGGCAGGACAGTTGATGCAGGCTGGACAGTTGATGTAGGCTGGACAGTTGACGTAGGCTGGACAGTTGACGTAGGCTGGACAGTTGACGTAGGCTGGACAGTTGACGTAGGTTGGACAGTTGATGCAGGTTGGACAGTTGATGTAGGCTGGACAGTTGACGTAGGTTGGACAGTTGACGTAGGCTGGACAGTTGACGTAGGTTGGACAGTTGATGTAGGCTGGACAGTTGACGTAGGTTGGACAGTTGACGTAGGCTGGACAGTTGATGTAGGCTGGACAGTTGACGTAGGTTGGACAGTTGACGTAGGCTGGACAGTTGACGTAGGTTGGACAGTTGACGTAGGCTGGACAGTTGACGTAGGTTGGACAGTTGACGTAGGCTGGACAGTTGATGTAGGCTGGACAGTTGACGTAGGCTGGACAGTTGACGTAGGCTGGACAGTTAACGTAGGTTAGACAGTTGACGTAGGCTGGACAGTTGACGTAGGTTGGACAGTTGACGTAGGCTGGACAGTTGACGTAGGTTGGACAGTTGACGTAGGCTGGACAGTTGATGTAGGCTGGACAGTTGACGTAGGCTGGACAGTTGACGTAGGTTGGACAGTTGACGTAGGCTGGACAGTTGACGTAGGCTGGACAGTTGACGTAGGTTGGACAGTTGACGTAGGCTGGACAGTTGACGTAGGCTGGACAGTTGACGTTGGCTGGACAGTTGACGTAGGCTGGACAGTTGACGTAGGCTGGACAGTTGACGTAGGCTGGACAGTTGACGTAGGCTGGACAGTTGACGTAGGCTGGACAGTTGACGTAGGCTGGACAGTTAACGTAGGTTGGACAGTTGACGTAGGCTGGACAGTTGACGTAGGTTGGACAGTTGATGTAGGTTGGACAGTTGATGTAGGCTGGACAGTTGACGTAGGCTGGACAGTTGATGTAGGCTGGACAGTTGACGTAGGTTGGACAGTTGATGTAGGCTGGACAGTTGACGTAGGTTGGACAGTTGATGTAGGCTGGACAGTTGACGAAGGTTGGACAGTTGACGTAGGCTAGACAGTTGATGCAGGTTGGACAGTTGATGTAGGCTGGACAGTTGATGTAGGCTGGACAGTTAACGTAGGTTGGACAGTTGACGTAGGCTGGACAGTTGATGTAGGCTGGACAGTTGACGTAGGCTGGACAGTTGATGTAGGCTGGACAGTTGACGTAGGTTGGACAGTTGATGTAGGCTAGACAGTTGACGTAGGCTGGACAGTTGATGTAGGCTGGACAGTTGACGAAGGTTGGACAGTTGACGTAGGCTAGACAGTTGATGCAGGTTGGACAGTTGATGTAGGCTGGACAGTTGATGTAGGCTGGACAGTTGATGTAGGCTGGACAGTTGATGTAGGCTGGACAGTTGATGTAGGTTGAACAGTTGACGTAGATTGGACAGTTGACGTTGGCTGGACAGTTGACGTAGATTGGACACTTGATGTAGATTGGACAGTTGATGCAGGCTGGACAGGTAGGCCAGGTTTCTAACGCAGCCAAGGAGTATAGTACCCAAACTCGACTCTGGCTGTCAAGAGATCCCTGTGTGGCGGAAATCGATACCAATTCGAACCCCGTTACAATCTGAACTTCATCTCGTCGACGGAGCTTACCACCTGCCCCATCTTGATGCTCCAACGCTTCAGCGAGATCTGAATGCTTCCGTGTGTGTTCTTGAACCCGATTACGAACCGCGGATCTCCTTGTGGGAACATCTGGTACATACAGACGCCATTGGTGAACCTACCGAAGCAAGGGTCCAGTTGCAAGACAGTTTGCCATATCGTTCGTTGCATATTACAACATCCGTAGCTGTAGGTTATCTTTAAGTGCGTTGGGGGTTGCTTATCTTATCGGAGCTCGATGATAACACATTTAGCTGCTATCGCTTCGGTCATTTATACATAGATTTGGCATATTTTTTGGGAGGGAGCATAGTCTAAAACTGTTTAATCTATATTTAAACTGATGTTCTAAGATATATTATATTGATTTAGTATTTTTGATATCTTAATAAAGGAAGGTTGTCACTTTGTCAGACTGCCAAAACGGTTAATTTTGGGGGTTTTAGAGTATGAAGAAATACATCATACAGTATTGTTGTATGAGCTGGATGTATTACTGGTTAGTGAGGTATTTTTCCAGCATTAAACCAGTAATCTTAATGCCTGAAAAATGTTCCTACTCCAACCTCATACTTCGTCCTCATACTCCCACCTCATACTCCGACCTCATACTCCGACCACATACTCCAACCTCATACTCCAACCTCATACTCCAACCTCATACTCCAACCTCATACTCCAACCTCATACTCCAACCTCATACTCCAACCTCATACTCCCACCTCATACTCCGACCTCATACTCCAACCTCATACTTCGACCTCATACTCCGACCACATACTCCAACCTCATACTCCAACCTCATACTCCAACCTCATACTCCAACCTCATACTCCAACCTCATACTCCAACCTCATACTCCAACCTCATACTCCAACCTCATACTCCAACCTCATACTCCGACCTCATACTCCGTCCATTGAACATCGCGTATCAAGATCATAGGTACTGTGTCCAATCACTTGCACCCTCGGGGATCGAACGTCGACTCTGCTCCAAGAAGCAGCGAGCATGGTTGGGAATATCAAAAAAGGGTTTATAGAGCGTGTCTGCCCCGCTGGGAGGCCCTGGTACCCGCCCACTGATCAAGAGACCTGTCAGTGTTGGCAGGCAAGCAGCAGGGGACTCCGTTCTGGGATGAACAACAATATTATTGATGATATTGAGACACTATGAGGCCTCATATGTTGAGGCTATGAGGTCCTCATATATTGAGACCGCATGAGGCCTCATATGTTGAGGCTATGAGGTCCTCATATATTGAGACCGCATGAGGCCTCATATGTTGAGGCTATGAGGTCCTCATATATTGAGACCCTATGAGGCCTCATATGTTGAGGCTATGAGGTTCTCATATATTGAGACCTTATGAGGCCTCATATGTTGAGGCTATGAGGTCCTCATATATTGAGACCTTGTGAGGCCTCATATGTTGAGGCTATGAGGTCCTCATATATTGAGACCCTATGAGGCCTCATATGTTGAGGCTATGAGGTCCTCATATACTGAGACCGCATGAGATAATTCCCTAACATGAAATAACCAACTGAGAAAAGATATCAAGTCGAGAGGTTAGTAAGACTAAAAATAAAAAAAATGAGGATTCTGATACTATTGTATGTTATCAGTGTAGTGTAGATACAGTGCTGTATAACTCATACAGCTGTATGATTAGCCACGGAGTGTAGTGTACGAAATACAGAACATGCATGCAGCTGTATGATGGGGTTCTGTATGGTGTATAAATATAATGTATCCTGCAGTAATCCGGATGAATATGGCCGGATATCGAGGAGTCAGAGCGGCCCAATATGTTCCGACATGTTCGAAAATTACGGTCATTAAATCGGTGTTCGGAAGGAATGTCGAAATGTTCGAAATTTCATACAAGTAGAGAGGTCACAGCTGTCCACCACTGGTGTTAGAGAGGTCACAGCTGTCCACCACTGGTGTTAGAGAGGTCACAGTTGTCCACCACTGGTGTTAGAGAGGTCACAGTTGTCCACAACTGGTGTTAGAGAGGTCACAGCTGTCCACCACTGGTGTTAGAGAGGTCACAGCTGTCCACCACTGGTGTTAGAGAGGTCACAGCTGTCCACCACTGGTGTTAGAGAGGTCACAGTTGTCCACCACTGGTGTTAGAGAGGTCACAGTTGTCCACAACTGGTGTTAGAGAGGTCACAGCTGTCCACCACTGGTGTTAGAGAGGTCACAGCTGTCCACCACTGGTGTTAGAGAGGTCACAGCTGTCCACCACTGGTGTCAGAGAGGTCACAGCTGTCCACCACTGGTGTCAGAGAGGACACAGCTCTCCACCACTGGTGTCAGAGAGGTCACAGGTGTCCACCACTGGTGTCAGAGAGGTCACAGGTGTCCACCACTGGTGTCAGAGAGGTCACAGCTGTCCACCACTGGTGTCAGAGAGGACACAGCTCTCCACCACTGGTGTCAGAGAGGTCACAGCTCTCCACCACTGGTGTCAGAGAGGTCACAGCTGTCCACCACTGGTGTCAGAGTGGTCACAGCTCTCCACCACTGGTGTCAGAGAGGTCACAGCTGTCCACCACTGGTGTCAGAGAGGTCACAGCTGTCCACCACTGGTGTCAGAGTGGTCACAGCTGTCCACCACTGGTGTCAGAGTGGTCACAGCTCTCCACCACTGGTGTCAGAGAGGTCACAGCTGTCCACCACTGGTGTCAGAGAGGACACAGCTCTCCACCACTGGTGTCAGAGAGGTCACAGGTGTCCACCACTGGTATCAGAGAGGTCACAGCTCTCCACCACTGGTGTTAGAGAGGTCACAGCTGTCCACCACTGGTGTCAGAGAGGTCACAGCTGTCCACCACTGGTGTCAGAGAGGTCACAGCTCTCCACCACTGGTGTCAGAGAGGTCACAGCTCTCCACCACTGGTGTTAGAGAGGTCACAGCTCTCCACCACTGGTGTCAGAGAGGTCACAGCTCTCCACCACTGGTGTCAGAGTGGTCACAGCTGTCCACCACTGGTGTTAGAGAGGTCACAGCTGTCCACCACTGGTGTCAGAGTGGTCACAGCTGTCCACCATTGGTGTCAGAGTGGTCACAGCTGTCCACCACTGGTGTCAGAGTGGTCACAGCTGTCCACCACTGGTGTCAGAGAGGTCACAGCTCTCCACCTCTGGTGTCAGAGAGGTCACAGCTCTCCACTACTGGTGTCAGAGAGGTCACAGCTGTCCACCACTGGTGTCAGAAAGGTCACAGCTCTCCACCTCTGGTGTCAGAGAGGTCACAGCTCTCCACCACTGGTGTCAGAGAGGTCACAGCTGTCCACCACTGGTGTTAGAGAGGTCACAGCTCTCCACCTCTGGTGTCAGAGAGGTCACAGCTCTCCACCACTGGTGTCAGAGAGGTCACAGCTGTCCACCACTGGTGTCAGAGAGGTCACAGCTCTCCACCTCTGGTGTCAGAGAGGTCACAGCTCTCCACTACTGGTGTCAGAGAGGTCACAGCTGTCCACCACTGGTGTCAGAGAGGTCACAGCTCTCCACCTCTGGTGTCAGAGAGGTCACAGCTCTCCACCACTGGTGTCAGAGAGGTCACAGCTGTCCACCACTGGTGTCAGAGAGGTCACAGCTGTCCACCACTGGTGTCAGAGAGGTCACAGCTGTCCATCACTGGTGTCAGAGAGGTCCCAGCTGTCCACCACTGGTGTCAGAGAGGTCACAGCTGTCCACCACTGGTGTTAGAGAGGTCACAGCTGTCCACCACTGGTGTTAGAGAGGTCACAGCTGTCCACCACTGGTGTCAGAGAGGACACAGCTCTCCACCACTGGTGTGAGAGAGGTCACAGCTCTCCACCACTGGTGTTAGAGAGGTCACAGCTCTCCACCACTGGTGTCAGAGAGGTCACAGCTCTCCACCACTGGTGTTAGAGAGGTCACAGCTCTCCACCTCTGGTGTCAGAGAGGTCACAGCTGTCCACCACTGGTGTCAGAGTGGTCACAGCTGTCCACCACTGGTGTGAGAGAGGTCACAGCTCTCCACCATCTCACCAGGCTCTGGACTGCGCCTCTCTCTCTCGCTGGAAGACAAATGTGGAGCCAGAAGATAAGGAGAACAGAGCAAACAAGAGAGGAGATGTGTAGTGACGTGAGCAGTGTTCTAGAGGAGGAGGAGGGGGGGGGGAGGGGGGGGGAGGGGGGGGGGGAGGGGGGGGGGAGGGGGAGGCTTCAGGAGAACACTAACTTCTCACAAAACACACAAAAACACACTAACAAAACACAGGCCAATTAAGCTTGACATCTGTTAAAAAATATCTTGAAGCAAAATACTCGTCAATTCGTTAGCCAGGTCAGTTGAGCCACGACCTAACCTGACCTTCCTAGCGATTGGTCTGTGCTTGGCAGCTCCAGGGAGGAAAGTCCACTCTACTGGCTGCCAAGTCCCATGTGCTAAGTCCAACTCAACCCTCAAAGTTATCTTTAATAGACACATAGACTGGTTAGTGTTAAGGGGGCCTGATAGCTGAGTGGACAGCGCTTAGGTTTCGTAGTCCTAAAGTTCCGGGTTCGATCCCCGGTGGAGGTGGAAATAAATGGATCTAGTTTCTTTCACTCTGATGCTCCTGTTCACCTAGCAGTAAATAGGTACCTGGGAGTTAGACAGCTGCTACGGGCTGGTGCTTCCTGGGGGTGTGTAACAAAAATGAGGCCTGGTCGAGGACCGGGCCGCGCGGACGCTAAGCCCCGAAATCATCTCAAGATAACCTCAAGAAGTGTGCCTATGTTATCTTCTGATATCTAAGTCGTCGGTGAAGATAACCGCCGCGGGGACGCTAAGCCCCGAAATCTTCTCAAGATAACCTCAAGATGTGTGCCTATGTTATCCTCTGATATCTAAGTCGTCGGTGAAGATAACCGCCGCGGGGACGCTAAGCCCCGAAATCTTCTCAAGATAACCTCAAGATGTGTGCCTATGTTATCCTCTGATATCTAAGTCGTCGGTGAAGATAACCGCCGCGGGGACGCTAAGCCCCGAAATCTTCTCAAGATAACCTCAAGATGTGTGCCTATGTTATCCTCTGATATCTAAGTCATCGGTGAGGATAACCGCCGCGAAGTTGTTCCACAAGCGATGGTTAATATCAGAAAGTGATTGGGCAAACATTAGTTAACTGGGGGATTGTCGCCACGTATTGTATCTGGGAGTCTCAAGACGATACATGTATCGTCGGACACGTGACTGTCAGTCTGCTGTGTCTTGCTGTGTCATCACCTGTGTCACCCACCTGTGTCACCACCTGTGTCACCACCTGTGTCATCACCTGTGTCACCCACCTGTGTCACTACCTGTGTCACCACCTGTGTCACCACCTGTGTCACCCACCTGTGTCACCACCTGTGTCACCACCTGTGTCACCCACCTGTGTCACCACCTGTGTCACCACCTGTGTCATTACCTGTGTCACCACCTGTGTCACCACCTGTGTTACCACCAGTGTCACCAACTGTGTCACCACCTGTGTCACCCACCTGTGTCACCACCTGTGTCACCACCTGTGTCATTACCTGTGTCACCACCTGTGTCACCACCTGTGTCATTACCTGTGTCACCACCTGTGTCACCAACTGTGTCACCACCTGTGTCACCCACCTGTGTCACCACCTGTGTCACCACCTGTGTCATTACCTGTGTCACCACCTGTGTCACCACCTGTGTCACCACCTGTGTCACCCACCTGTGTCACCACCTGTGTTACCACCTGTGTCACCAACTGTGTCACCACCTGTGTCACCCACCTGTGTCACCACCTGTGTCACCACCTGTGTCATTACCTGTGTCATTACCTGTGTCACCACCTGTGTCACCAACTGTGTCATTACCTGTGTCATTACCTGTGTCACCACCTGTGTCACCCACCTGTGTCACCACCTGTGTCACCACCGGTGTCACCACCTGTGTCATTACCTGTGTCACCACCTGTGTCACCACCTGTGTCACCACCTGTGTCACCACCTGTGTCACCACCTGTGTCACCACCTGTGTCACTACCTGTGTCACCACCTGTGTCACCACCTGTGTCATTACCTGTGTCACCACCTGTGTCACCACCTGTGTCATTACCTGTGTCACCACCTGTGTCACCACCTGTGTCACTACCTGTGTCACCACCTGTGTCACCACCTGTGTCACCACCTGTGTCACCCACCTGTGTCACCACCTGTGTTACCACCTGTGTCACCAACTGTGTCACCACCTGTGTCACCCACCTGTGTCACCACCTGTGTCACCACCTGTGTCATTACCTGTGTCATTACCTGTGTCACCACCTGTGTCACCAACTGTGTCATTACCTGTGTCATTACCTGTGTCACCACCTGTGTCACCCACCTGTGTCACCACCTGTGTCACCACCTGTGTCACCACCTGTGTCATTACCTGTGTCACCACCTGTGTCACCACCTGTGTCACCACCTGTGTCACCACCTGTGTCACCACCTGTGTCACCACCTGTGTCACTACCTGTGTCACCACCTGTGTCACCACCTGTGTCATTACCTGTGTCACCACCTGTGTCACCACCTGTGTCATTACCTGTGTCACCACCTGTGTCACCACCTGTGTCACTACCTGTGTCACCACCTGTGTCACCACCTGTGTCATCACCTGTGTCACCACCTGTGTCACCACCTGATTCATCACCTGTGTCACCCACCTGATTCACCACCTGTGTCACCACATGTGTCACCACCTGTGTTACCACCTGTGTCACCACCTGTGTCACTACCTGTGTCACCACCTGTGTCACCACCTGTGTCACCACCTGTGTCACCCCCTGTGTCACCACCTGTGTCACTACCTGTGTCACCACCTGTGTCATCACCTGTGTCACCCCCTGTGTCACCACCTGTGTCATCACCTGTGTCACCACCTGTGTCACCACCTGTGTCACCACCTGTGTCACCACCTGTGTCATTACCTGTGTCACCACCTGTGTCATCACCTGTGTCATCACCTGTGTCACCACCTGTGTCACCACCTGTGTCATCACCTGTGTCGCCACCTGTGTCACCACCTGTGTCACCACCTGTGTCACCACCTGTGTCGCCACCTGTGTCACCACCTGTGTCACCACCTGTGTCACCACCTGTGTCACCACCTGTGTCACCACCTGTGTCACCACCTGTGTCACCACCTGTGTCACCACCTGCATGTATCCAGCCGCCGCTGCATAGAACAGCTGCTCTGTCACCACCACGTTTCATCACCAGCTATGTACACACCTGACGTGTTATCATGTGTGGTGCAGTGTTGCCACCTGCACTCTCTGCACCACATGTGCAGGTGCCAGAAGCCCTATTGTGAAGTGTGCCACAGCCGCCCTCCTGTGAAGTGTGCCACAGCCGCCCTCATGAGGAAGGGCCAGACTACTGCCCTCCTGTGAGCACTTAAAGGCAATTCTTTAAGAATAACTGGACATTTGTCACTGTATAACTCACCTAGTTATGCTTGTGGGGGTTGAGCTCTGGCTCTTTGGTCCCGCCTCTCAACCGTCAATCAACAGGTGTACAGGTTCCTGAGCCTATTGGGCTCTATCATATCTACACTTGAAACTGTGTATGGAGTCAGCCTCCACCACATCACTGCCTAATGCATTCCATTTGTCAACCACTCTGACACTAAAAAAGTTCTTTCTAATATCTCTGTGGCTCATTTGGGCACTCAGTTTCCACCTGTGTCCCCTAGTGCGTGTGCCCCTTGTGTTAAATAGCCTGTCTTTATCTACTCTATCAGTTCCTTTGAGAATCTTGCACGTGGTGATCATGTCCCCCCTAACTCTCCTGTCTTCTAACGACGGAAGATTTAATTCCCGTAGTCTCTCCTCGTAGCTCATACCCCTCAGTTCGGGTACTAGTCTGGTGGCAAACCTTTGAACCTTCTCCAGTTTAGTGAAAATATGATGAGAATTTACTTGATGAGAAATGAAATCCATGCTAGAGCTGTATACTCCACGATTGGTCTGACATACGTGGCATGCAAGGTTCTGAATTATGTGTGTGTATGTGTGTGTGTGTGTGTGTGTGTGTGTGTGTGTGTGTGTGTGTGTGTGTGTGTGTGTGTGTGTGTGTGTGTGTGTGTGTGTGTGTGTGTGATATAATACAACAGATCTGGTAACACACACACACACACACACACACACACACACACACACACACACACACACACACACACACACACACACACACACATACACACACACACACACACACACACACACACACACACACACACACACACACACACACACACATACACACACACACACACACACACACACACACACACACACACACACACACACATATATATATATATATATACATATATATATATATATATATATATATATATATATATATATATATATATATATATATATATATATATATATATATATATAAATTTTTTGTTTTCCAATATATCGAGGCCAGGCGCGAGGGTACACATTATATATGGAAATTTCCCTTGAATGAAAATTTTTGGGAGCGTCTTGAGGCAAGAAACAATTCTTCAGATTTGTTGGTGTTTCATAATGTTTAGGAAATGTTCCTCACCCATGGTAATGTGTCCCATCACTCCCATGGTAATGTGTCCCATCACTCCCATGGTAATGTGTCTCCCATCACTCCCATGGTAATGTGTCCCATCACTCCCATGGTAATGTGTCCCATCACTCCCATGGTAATGTGTCCACCATCACTCCCATGGTAATGTATCCCCATCACTCCCATGGTAATGTGTCCCCATCACTCCCATGGTAATGTGTCCACCATCACTCCCATGGTAATGTGTCCTCATCACACCCATGGTAATGTGTCCCCATCACTCCCATGGTAATGTGTCCCATCACTCCCATGGTAATGTGTCCCCATCACTCCCATGGTAATGTGTCCACCATCACTCCCATGGTAATGTGTCTCCCATCACTCCCATGGTAATGTGTCCCCATCACTCCCATGGTAATGTGTCCCCATCACTCCCATGGTAATGTGTCTCCCATCACTCCCATGGTAATGTGTCCCCATCACTCCCATGGTAATGTCCACCATCACTCCCATGGTAATGTGTCCCATCACTCCCATGGTAATGTGTCCACCATCACTCCCATGGTAATGTGTCCACCATCACTCCCATGGTAATGTGTCCACCACCACTCCCATGGTAAAGTGTCCACCATCACTCCCATGGTAATGTGTCCCATCACTCCCATGGTAATGTGTCCACCATCACTCCCATGGTAATGTGTCCCATCACTCCCATGGTAATGTGTCCACCATCACTCCCATGGTAATGTGTCCACCATCACTCCCATGGTAATGTGTCCCATCACTCCCATGGTAATGTGTCCACCATCACTCCCATGGTAATGTGTCCCATCACTCCCATGGTAATGTGTCCACCATCACTCCCATGGTATTGTGTCCACCATCACTCCCATGGTAATGTGTCCACCATCACTCCCATGGTAATGTGTCCACCATCACTCCCATGGTAATGTGTCCACCATCACTCCCATGGTAATGTGTCCCCATCACTCCCATGGTAATGTGTAACCATCACTCCCATGGTAATGTGTCCACCATCACTCCCATGATAATGTGTCCTCATCACTCCCATGGTAATGTAACCCCATCACTCCCATGGTAATGTGTCTACCATCACTCTCATGGTAATGTGCCCCATCACTCCCATGGTAATGTGTCCCCATCACTCCCATGGTAATGTGTCCTCATCACTCCCATGTTAATGTGTCCACCATCACTCCCATGGTAATGTGTCTTCATCACTCCCATGGTAATGTGTCCACCATCACTCCCATGGTACCCTAACTCCCACCACTCCCATGGTAATGTGTCCACCATCACTCCCATGGTAATGTGTCCACCATCACTCCCATGGTAATGTGTCCACCATCACTCCCATGGTAATGTGTCCACCATCACTCCCATGGTAATGTGTCCACCATCACTCCCATAGTAATGTGTCCCCATCACTCCCATGTTAATGTGTCCTCCGTCACACCCAGGGTACCCTAACTCCCACCTTTCCCATGGTAATGTGTCCCCATCACTCCCATGTTAATGTGTCCTCCGTCACTCCCATGGTAATGTGTCCCCACCACTCCCATGGTACCCTAACTCCCACCACTCCCATGGCACCCTAACTCCCACCACTCCCATGTAATGTGTCCACCATCACTCCCATGTTAATGTGTCCACCACCACTCCCATAGCAATGTGTCCACCATCACTCCCATGGTAATGTGTCCACCATCACTCCCATGGTAATGTGTCCCCATCACTCCCATGTTGATGTGTCCTCCGTCACACCCAGGGTACCCTAACTCCCACCTTTCCCATGGTAATGTGTCCCCATCACTCCCATGTTAATGTGTCCTCCGTCACTCCCAGGGTACCCTAACTCCCACCACTCCCATGGTAAGTGTCCACCATCACTCCCATGGTAATGTGTCCACCACCACTCCCATGGTAATGTGTCCACCATCACTCCCATGGTACCCTAACTCCCACCACTCCCATGGTAATGTGTCCACCATCACTCCCATGGTAATGTGTCCACCATCATTCCCATGGTACCCTAACTCCCACCACTCCCATGGTAATGTGTCCACCACCACTCCCATGGTAATGTGTCCCCATCACTCCCATGGAAATGTGTCCTCCGTCACTCCCAGGGTACCCTAACTCCCACCACTCCCATGGTAATGTGTCCACCACCACTCCCATGGTAATGTGTCCACCACCACTCCCATGGTAATGTGTCCACCACCACTCCCATGGTACCCTAACTCCCACCACTCCCAGGGTACCCTAACTCCCACCACTCCCAGGGTACCCTAACTCCCACCACTCCCATGGTAATGTGTCCACCACCACTCCCATGGTACCCTAACTCCCACCACTCCCAGGGTACCCCTAACTCCCACCACTCCCAGGGTACCCTAACTCCCACCACTCCCAGGGTACCCTAACTCCCACCACTCCCATGGTACCCTAACTCCCACCACTCCCAGGGTACCTTAACTCCCACCACTCCCAGGGTACCCTAACTCCCACCACTCCCAGGGTACCCTAACTCCCACCACTCCCAGGGTACCCTAACTCCCACCACTCCCAGGGTACCCTAACTCCCACCACTCCCAGGGTACCCTAACTCCCACCACTCCCAGGGTACCCTAACTCCCACCACTCCCAGGGTACCCTAACTCCCACCACTCCCAGGGTACCCTAACTCCCACCACTCCCAGGGTACCCTAACTCCCACCACTCCCAGGGTACCCTAACTCCCACCACTCCCATGGTACCCTAACTCCCACCACTCCCAGGGTACCCTAACTCCCACCACTCCCAGGGTACCCTAACTCCCACCACTCCCAGGGTACCCTAACTCCCACCACTCCCAGGGTACCCTAACTCCCACCACTCCCAGGGTACCCTAACTCCCACCACTCCCAGGGTACCCTAACTCCCACCACTCCCAGGGTACCCTAACTCCCACCACTCCCAGGGTACCCTAACTCCCACCACTCCCAGGGTACCCTAACTCCCACCACTCCCAGGGTACCCTAACTCCCACCACTCCCAGGGTACCCTAACTCCCACCACTCCCAGGGTACCCTAACTCCCACCACTCCCAGGGTACCCTAACTCCCACCACTCCCAGGGTACCCTAACTCCCACCACTCCCATGGTACCCTAACTCCCTCAAGCTGGACTTCACCACCAAACAAACAAACAATTTAAGATGATCTCAGCTCCTCAAATACCAGTTATATATTTCTTTTACCAGTTCCTTCTGGTGTATCTCTCTAGAGACTCTTGAGAGATAAGAGATAAGAAGGGAGAAGCGATATATCAGCGGAGATTGCCAAGCTATTACGACTATATAGCACTGGGAGGGGTCAGGATAAGGATTTGGGGATGGGACGGAGGGTAGAAGGAATGGTGCCCAACCACTTGTGGTGGACGGTCGGGGATTGAACGCCGACCTGCATGAAGCGAGACTGTGGTTGAGGTCTCAAGGCTGACCAACTATATCACTATGAAAAATAATGTTTAAAGGCCCAAATGTCCTGTAGAATGAGGCGCCATTAGGATGAAATGTTTATGTTTATCACTCAGAATGTTCGGTAATATGTGTTTTGTTTGTGATATGTGTCTATATATGTGTCTATATATGTGTCTATATATGTGTCTATATATGTGTCTATATATGTGTCTATATATATGTATTAACACGTTGTACTGAACGGGGTGTGAATAGCTTGAGCTGCCTCATCCCTTTGTGTGGATTTTACCTCAATAAACTTATTTCAATTTCAATTTCAATTTCAATTTCAGTGTTGAACATATTTTTAGTGATAAAAGTGGTGATGTTGAACATTTGGGAAATGAACCTCTAGCCGCCAGCAACGGGAAGGTGAACAGAACTTCTTATTTGGCAACAGAAAGTACAAAGGTGAATTAAGTCTGTTAAAGATTTGTGAAAAAAGGAAAACTTTGAAAATTTCCTGTTAGCAACAAAGTACTTTCAGGATGAATTTTTTTCCATGACAAGTACTTTTGATCATGTGAAAGGTGAATTTTCAGTTGATATCCTGCAGTACACATACTCCTGAGTACTCTTACTAAGGTACTCTAGACATACTGAAAAATTAGAAGCAGACCACACACTAGAATGTGAAGGGACGACGACGTTTCGGTCCGTCCTGGACCATTCTCAAGTCGATTGTGCATCTGTATTTTCAACATTGAGAATGGTCCAGGACGGACCGAAACGTCGTCGTCCCTTCACCTTCTAGTGTGTGGTCTGGTCAACATACTTCAGCCACGTTATTGTGACTCATCGCCTGCAAACTAGAAGCAGTTACCAATGATACCACAGTTAAGTAAGTTCCGCCAAAATGACCTGATAAACTGGACCTTTTCCCAAAATGGTTTTGAGTTTTACAACCTTCCTTTGTCTATGAATTCTGAATGTCGGCGTCCGAACTTGTGAATTTCGAACAGACAAATAAAAACTGTCCCAACGCACCATTTTGAAGAGGATATAATATTTACATATAAAACGGGGCGTTCCAAAAATGTCATCTGTATTTCCAACATATACGAGAGTAACACAAAAGTGTTACACATTCTGAATATGTAACAGTTTAAAAAGAGAGCACAAAACACTCTATCAAATGATCCTAAAACTCTGATTTAGAACTTGATTATAATAGATGTGATAAGCTTGATCTTGAGATAAGCGGGACACACTTTGTCAAGCAGTAGACCATAGCATTTGGGCACCTTCCTTAAGTTAGTTATGGCCGACACCGACGCCTAAGAAGATAATAGGAAGATTGAGACATTTCCTCCACATGAAACATGTGAACAAGAACTTTCTTGCCATCACTGAGCCGCTTTGGTGTCTGCAGTAGCTCTGAAACTCTACGTAAAATGAACTACTCATTTCGCGCGAAGATTACGGTACTCGCAGAAGAAGGAATGCGAGAATGCGAGCAGGATTGACCAACAGTGTCTAAGAAAGCAGTGAATATTGATCTCAGTCACTGCCACGATCTCAGTCACTGCCACGATCTCAGTCACTGCCACGATCTCAGTCACTGCCACGATCTCAGTCACTGCTACGATCTCAGTCACTGCCACGATCTTAGTCACTGCCACGATCTCAGTCACTGCCACGATCTCAGTCACTGCCACGATCTCAGTCACTTCCACGATCTCAGTCACTGCCACGATCTCAGTCACTGCCACGATCTCAGTCACTGCCACGATCTCAGTCACTGCCACGATCTCAGTCACTGCCACGATCTCAGTCACTGCTACGATTTGCCTCAGCTGGTAACCTCCCAAAGGTCACTTTTCAGGAAGCATAGCAGTACCTTGACCACACACTAGAAGGTGAAGGGACGACGACGTTTCGGTCCAAGCGCCTGTCACCTTAATACCCTGCCTGTCACCTTAATACCCTGCCTGTCAAGCACCTGTCACCTTAATACCCTGCCTGTAGCCTTAATACCGTGCCTGTCACCTTAATACCCTGCCTGTCACCTTAATACCGTGCATGTCAAGCACCTGTCACCTTAATACCCTGCCTGTAGCCTTAATACCGTGCCTGTCAAGCACCTGTCACCTTAATACCCTGTCTGTAGCCTTCATACCGTGCCTGTCAAGCACCTGTCACCTTAATACCCTGCCTGTAGCCTTAATACCGTGCCTGTCTAGCACCTGTCACCTTAATACCCTGTCTGTAGCCTTCATACCGTGCCTGTCAAGCACCTGTCACCTTAATACCCTGCCTGTAGCCTTAATACCGTGCCTGTCTAGCACCTGTCACCTTAATACCCTGTCTGTAGCCTTCATACCGTGCCTGTCAAGCACCTGTCACCTTAATACCGTGCCTGTCAAGCACCTGTCACCTTAATACCGTACCTGTCAAGTGATGGGAGGACCACATAAGTGACGGAAGGACTAGAAGACGGGCCACCCATCCCTGGAGATGGGAGAGAAGCAGATGTTATGAGAAGACGTCGAGTAGTGTGGAACAGAGATTGGATGTTAGGTCTTGACAGAAGCAGAATGTGGAACAGAGATTGGATGTTAGGCCTTGACAGAAGCAGAATGTGGAACAGAGATTGGCTGCTGGGTCTTGACAGAATCAGAATATGGAACAGAGATTGTATGTTAGGTCTTGACAGAAGCAGAATATGGAACAGAGATTGTATGTTAGGTCTTGACAGAATCAGAATATGGAACAGAGATTGTATGCTGAGTCTCGAGTTCAGAACCTGTTGAATCTCTGGATTATATCCATATTGCATGCCATTGTAACACCGGTGTTGCATGCCATTGTAACACCGGTGTTGCATGCCATTGTAACACCAGTGTTGGAAGCCTTGTAACACCGGTGTTGCAAGCCTTGTAACACCAGTGTTGCAAGCCTTGTAACACCAGTGTTACAAGCCTTGTAACACCAGTGTTGCAAGCCTTGTAACACCAGTGTTGCAGGCCTTGTAACACCAGTGTTGGAAGCCTTGTAACACCGGTGTTGGAAGCCTTGTAACACCGGTGTTGCAAGCCTTGTAACACCAGTGTTGGAAGCCTTGTAACACCGGTGTTGCAAGCCTTGTAACACCAGTGTTGCAAGCCTTGTAACACCAGTGTTACAAGCCTTGTAACACCAGTGTTGCAAGCCTTGTAACACCAGTGTTGCAGGCCTTGTAACACCAGTGTTGGAAGCCTTGTAACACCGGTGTTGCAAGCCTTGTAACACCAGTGTTGGAAGCCTTGTAACACCAGTGTTGCAAGCCTTGTAACACCAGTGTTGCAAGCCTTGTAACACCGGTGTTGCAAGCCTTGTAACACCGGTGTTGGAAGCCTTGTAACACCGGTGTTGCAAGCCTTGTAACACCAGTGTTGCAAGCCTTGTAACACCAGTGTTGCAAGCCTTGTAACACCAGTGTTGCAAGCCTTGTAACACCAGTGTTGCAAGCCTTGTAACACCGGTGTTGCAAGCCTTGTAACACCGGTGTTGCAAGCCTTGTAACACCAGTGTTGCAAGCCTTGTAACACCAGTGTTGCAAGCCTTGTAACACCAGTGTTGCAAGCCTTGTAACACCAGTGTTGCAAGCCTTGTAACACCAGTGTTGCAAGCCTTGTAACACCAGTGTTGCAAGCCTTGTAACACCAGTGTTGCAAGCCTTGTAACACCAGTGTTGCAAGCCTTGTAACACCAGTGTTGCAGGCCTTGTAACCCCAGTGTTGCAGGCCTTGTAACCCCAGTGTTGCAGGCCTTGTAATCCCAGTGTTGCAGGCCTTGTAACACCAGTGTTGCAAGCCTTGTAACACCGGTGTTGCAGGCCTTGTAACACCGGTGTTGCAAGCCTTGTAACACCAGTGTTGCAAGCCTTGTAACACCAGTGTTGCAAGCCTTGTAACACCAGTGTTGCAAGCCTTGTAACACCAGTGTTGCAAGCCTTGTAACACCAGTGTTGCAAGCCTTGTAACACCAGTGTTGCAAGCCTTGTAACACCAGTGTTGCAAGCCTTGTAACACCAGTGTTGCAGGCCTTGTAACCCCAGTGTTGCAGGCCTTGTAACAACAGTGTTGCAGGCCTTGTAACAACAGTGTTGCAGGCCTTGTAACACCAGTGTTGCAGGCCTTGTAACACCAGTGTTGCAAGCCTTGTAACCCCAGTGTTGCAGGCCTTGTAACACCAGTGTTGCAGGCCTTGTAACACCAGTGTTGCAGGCCTTGTAACACCAGTGTTGCAGGCCTTGTAACACCAGTGTTGCAGGCCTTGTAACACCAGTGTTGCAAGCCTTGTAACCCCAGTGTTGCAGGCCTTGTAACACCAGTGTTGCAGGCCTTGTAACCCCAGTGTTGCAGGCCTTGTAACCCCAGTGTTGCAGGCCTTGTAACACCAGTGTTGGAAGCCTTGTAACACCGGTGTTGGAAGCCTTGTAACACCAGTGTTGCAGGCCTTGTAACACCAGTGTTGCAAGCCTTGTAACACCAGTGTTGCAAGCCTTGTAACACTGGTGTTGCAAGCCTTGTAACACCAGTGTTGCAAGGCTTGTAACACCAGTGTTGCAAGGCTTGTAACACCAGTGTTGCAAGCCTTGTAACACCAGTGTTGCAAGCCTTGTAACACCAGTGTTGCAAGCCTTGTAACACCAGTGTTGCAAGCCTTGTAACACCAGTGTTGCAAGCATTGTAACACCAGTGTTGCAAGCCTTGTAACACCAGTGTTGCAAGCCTTGTAACACCAGTGTTGCAAGCCTTGTAACACCAGTGTTGCAAGCCTTGTAACACCGGTGTTGCAAGCCTTGTAACACCAGTGTTGCAAGCCTTGTAACACCAGTGTTGCAAGGCTTGTAACACCAGTGTTACAAGCCTTGTAACACCAGTGTTGCAAGGCTTGTAACACCAGTGTTGCAAGCCTTGTAACACCAGTGTTGCAAGACTTGTAACACCAGTGTTGCAAGGCTTGTAACACCAGTGTTGCAAGGCTTGTAACACCAGCGTTGCAAGCCTTGTAACACCAGTGTTGCAAGCCTTGTAACACCGGTGTTACAAGCCTTGTAACACCAGTGTTGGAAGCCTTGTAACACCAGTGTTGGAAGCCTTGTAACACCAGTGTTGGAAGCCTTGTAACACAAGTGTTGCAAGCCTTGTAACACCAGTGTTGCAAGCCTTGTAACACCAGTGTTGCAAGCCTTGTAACACCAGTGTTGCAAGGCTTGTAACACCAGTGTTGCAAGCCTTGTAACACCAGTGTTGCAAGCCTTGTAACACCGGTGTTACAAGCCTTGTAACACCAGTGTTGGAAGCCTTGTAACACCAGTGTTGCAAGGCTTGTAACACCAGTGTTGCAAGCCTTGTAACACCAGTGTTGCAAGCCTTGTAACACCAGTGTTGCAAGCCTTGTAACACCAGTGTTGAGGTCAAGTGATTTTAAGTTGATTTTTTTTTTCGTTTTTTCGATTTTTTTAATCAGAAATTTATTTATAAACAAGAGCGGTCGGCCGAGCGGACAGCACGCTGGACTTGTGATCCTGTGGTCCTGGGTTCGATCCCAAGCGCCGGCGAGAAACAATGGGCAGAGTTTCTTTCACCCTATGCCCCTGTTACCTAGCAGTAAAATAGGTACCTGGGTGTTAGTCAGCTGTCACGGGCTGCTTCCTGGGGGGTGGAGGCCTGGTCGAGGACCGGGCCGCGGGGACACTAAAGCCCCGAAATCATCTCAAGATAACCTCAAGAAGACTCAAATCAGATTTTGGTTAAAATGCAGTGGTTAATGTTACTGTGGAACACATGTTCCAGTGGTTAATGTTACTGTGGAACACCTTACCCTGCTCCACCACTTACACCCCGAACACGCATACAAGTTTCTTGTTCAATCCTCACTGCCCACGGCAGTAGTGAGAGAGAGAGAGAGAGAGAGAGAGAGAGAGAGAGAGAGAGAGAGAGAGAGAGAGAGAGAGAGAGAGAGAGAGAGAGAGAGAGAGAGAGAGAGAGAGAGAGAGAGAGAGAGAGAGAGAGAGAGAGAGAGAGAGAGAGAGACAGAGAGACAGAGAGAGAGAGAGAGAAAGAGAGAGAGAGAGAGAGACAGACAGACAGACAGAGAGACAGATAACAGGTGCCACAGTGATTTCCTTAGGGACACACACCTCTGAATTTCCTGAAGACAGACAAGCAAAGCAACATGTCTAAAAATGTAAACACAGACGAATTTGTAGCTAAAGTTAATGACCAAATCACCTCTATAAAATTTACTATTGAGACTGAAATTGATAAATGTTTGCCATTCTTAGATGTACTTATTCATAGGGAGAATTCTTCACTAAAGTTTAGTGTCTACAGAAAGTCTACGAAAAGTTCATCTTATGTTCAGTATTTTCAGGACATAGATACAATGTGAAACAATAATTTTTTTCCTCTATGTATCTAAGAACTCTTCGGGTTCTTAGTCCAGAATTCTTAGATGAAGAGTTTAAGAATATTAATTCTATTGGTCTCAAGTTTTGTGATCCATCGAGTTTTTTTGGAAGTTTGTCGTAGCAAAGCACGTCGTATATATTATAATAATATATGCAGTGAAAAAATTCCCCCAAAGAATGTGTTATGTTTACCATATTTTTCTGGGTTTGAAAATATTGTCAAGGTCTTGAAATTTTTTGATATACATGTAATGTTTAATTACGAAAATACTGTTGGAAACTATTAGTTAGAAACAGCCCTCGTAGTGATAATTGTGTCATTTATAAAATACCTTGTAAAGACTGTAATAGGTTCTATGTTGGGCAAACATATTAATATTTGAAAACTTAAATTTCGCAAGACAAATACTCTGTAAGACATGACCAATTGTCTAATGCTTTGTTCAATTGTCAGAAAGTTCTCACCAAATTGATTGAGAGATGCCTTCTACAATAACGAATAAAAAATCACTTTCAATAGGAACATTACTGAATCTGCTTTAATACACATTACAAAATTATGTAATTTGAACATTAGCAGTGGTTAGTATAATTTAAATCAATTTATATTGATCAATTAAAGGGCGATTTGAGTAGTATCAATGATACACATTTGTCTCACTAATACCTTATTAATATCCCTTAATCTCATTAATGACATTGTACCTCACCTCGCTTCTTCCCTTCCTATATATATATATATATATATATATATATATATATATATATATATATTATTAAATATGACCGAAAAAGTAAGATTAATAATTCTAACACGAATTTTCTCAATCTTTCGTACATTACGCTTCACTGTTGGAGGTAAATCAAAAATCACTTCTCCAAAATTCATTTTTATTTCTAGTCTGACGCGACACGGGCGCGTTTCGTAAAACTTATTACATTTTCAAAGACTTCACAAATACACAACTGATTAAAACTTACGTATCTCTGAGTTTATATCTACATTTGAGTGAGGTGGGAAGGGTGATGTGGCATTAGAACAAGATGGGATATTAATAGGGTATTAAAAGTATCAACACAAGACAGAACAGAAACAATGGGTATTGAATAGAAGTGTTTGTAGAAAGCCTATTGGTCCATATTTCTTGATGCTTCTATATTGGAGTGGAGTCTTGAGGTGGGTAGAATATAGTTGTGCAATAATTGGCTGTTGATTGCTGGTGTTGACTTCTTGATGTGTAGTGCCTCGCAAACGTCCAGCCGCCTGCTATCGCTGTATCTATCGATGATTTCTGTGTTGTTTATCTGTATCTATCATCTATCATGTTTAGCTGTATCTATCATCGATAGATACAGCGATAGCAGGCGGCTTGACGTTTGCGAGGCACTACACATCAAGAAGTCAACACCAGCAATCAACAGCCAATTATTGCACAACTATATTCTACCCACCTCAAGACTCCACTCCAATATAGAAGCATCAAGAAATATGGACCAATAGGCTTTCTACAAACACTTCTATTCAATACCCATTGTTTCTGTTCTGTCTTGTGTTGATACTTTTAATACCCTATTAATATCCCATCTTGTTCTAATGCCACATCACCCTTCCCACCTCACTCAAATGTAGATATAAACTCAGAGATACGTAAGTTCTAATCAGTTGTGTATTTGTGAAGTCTTTGAAAATGTAATAAGTTTTACGAAACGCGCCCGTGTCGCGTCAGACTAGAAATAAAAATGAATTTTGGAGAAGTGATTTTTGATTTACCTCCAACAGTGAAGCGTAATGTACGAAAGATTGAGAAAATTCGTGTTAGAATTATTAATCTTACTTTTTCGGTCATATTTAATAATATATGTCTACAGGAAAGACTGCTACCAAAATATACTAATATATATATATATATATATATATATATATATATATATATATATATATATATATATATATATATATATATATATATATATATATATATATATATATATATATATCCCGTCTAATGATCTATAATTCCATCCATCCGAAGATGTATAATTAAATACGAAAGTACTTAAGGAAATTCATGTCATAATACTTCCTTCGTGGTCTGACAATGTCACGTTGTCTATATATATATATATATATATATATATATATATATATATATATATATATATATATATATATATATATATATATATATATATATATATATGTATATATATATATCAACAGCAGACCGTTATTGCTACCAATTAGGATTCTGGTATGACCGTGTCTGCTAGCAGCATCATAGAGTCTGCTGAAGGCTTTGAACCTCTGTAAGTTGTGATTTCAGTTTAAATGCGGACTACAGTTACAGTCCTGTGTGCTACTGTAGTGTAGGCTACAGCTACAACACTGGGGGGTACTGTAGTGTAGGCTACAGTTACAGTGCTGTGTGCTACTGTAGTGTAGGCTACAGCTACAACACTGGGGGGTACTGTAGTGTAGGCTACAGTTACAGTGCTGTGTGCTACTGTAGTGTAGGCTACAGCTACAACACTGGGGGGTACTGTAGTCTAGGCTACAGCTACAGTGCTGGGGAGTACTGTAGTCTAAGCTACAGCTACAACACTGGGGACTACTGTAGTGTAGGCTACAGGTACAGCCCTCTGTGCTACTGTAGTCTAGGCTACAGCTACAACACTGGGGACTACTGTAGTCTGGGCTACAGCTACAACACTGGGGACTACTGTAGTCTAGGCTACAGGTACAGTCCTGTGTGCTACTGTAGTCTAGGCTACAGCTACAACACTGTGTGGTACTGTAGTGTAGGCTACTGCTACAGTCCTGTGTGGTACTGTAGTCTAGGCTACAGCTACAACACTCGGGGCTACTGTAGTCTAGGCTACAGCTACAGTCCTGTGTGCTACTGTAGTGTAGGCTACAGCTACAGTCCTGTGGGCTACTGTAGTCTAGGCTACAGGTACAACACTCGGGGCTACTGTAGTCTAGGCTACAGCTACAACACTGTGTGCTACTGTAGTCTAGGCTACAGCTACAGTCCTGTGTGCTACTGTAGTGTAGGCTACAGCTACAACACTCGGAGCTACTGTAGTCTAGGCTACTCAGTTATAGACCGGGTCTTATAATAATTTGTAATTAATTTATAATTTGTTCATTTAAAATAGTAATTAGTTTTAATTATGCATTAATAAAAAATATATAAATTAACAATATTGAACAAATAAATAAAATAATGATACAGCTTGTTCATCCCCGTGTTAATGTTCTTGTCAGTGAACAAATACATTGTTCATTACATCTATTTGATCTTTCTCCTGTTTAATATTGACTACAAAATTTTTTTTACACAATTTATTAAAAAAAAAATACAAAATAAAATAGGTTTTGCAATTTACAAATGTTTCTGTGTTTTTTAAAACTCATTCACAGATAATTTCTTGCTTTTGGCATTGGAGGAACAAAAGATTAGTTGAAGAGAAAGTTTCTTAGAACTTAGAGGTAAAAAGTAGTTAGCAGAAAGGGGATACAAGTGTCTTGATTTCTATTAATGGTTGTGATACATATGTATCATGAAATGAGAAAGTTTCTTAGAATTTAGGGGTAAAAACTAGTTAGCAGAAAGGGGATACAAGTGTCTTGATTTCTATTAATGGTTGTGATACATATGTATTATGAAATGATACATATGTATCATGAAATGAGTTTCTTTTTGAGCCTGGCGTGACTCTAGTTCGAATCTGATAATCAATAGGGGAAAAAATGATATCAAAAAGTTATTAAAATGACTCGAATCCCTGAACGCCATACTAGGATATCTTGCGTGTTATCTTGATACAGCAGACTCTACTGGGTGTATAAACGCTTCTTCAAGCAGAGTACTGCTGGCTAACACTCTGCTTCTCACGTCCAATATTTATCTCACCTGCGGCGCTTCTCTGCTCTCTCTCTCGCCGGTTTATCGGGTCCTCGTTCGAGCACCAATTTACTAATGATCCTCCACTCTTTATATTTCAGACGTTCGCAATTCAATTAATTTTTTTTTTCAGTTTGAGCTCTAATTAAGTGAGGTGGGTATTGGTGTACGTTTCTGGGTGCACACACACACACTCACACACACACACACACACACACACACACACACACACACACACACACACACACACACACACACACACACACACACACCACACTTGTATACCACATATGTCAGGCCAATCCTGGAGTATGCAGCCCCAGCATGGAGTCCATATCTAGTCAAGGATAAGACTAAACTGGAAAAGGTTCAAAGGTTTGCCACCAGACTAGTACCCGAGCTGAGAGGTATGAGCTACGAGGAGAGACTACGGGAATTAAACCTCACTTCGCTGGAAGACAGAAGAGTTAGGGGGGACATGATCACCACATTCAAGATTCTGAAGGGGATTGATAGGGTAGATAAAGACAGTCTATTTAACACAAGGGGAACACGCACAAGGGGACACAGGTGGAAACTGAGTGCCCAAATGAGCCACAGAGATATTAGAAAGAACTTTTTTAGTGTCAGAGTGGTTGACAAATGGAATGCATTAGGGGGTGATGTGGTGGAGGCTGACTCCATACACAGTTTCAAGTGTAGATATGACAGAGCCCGATAGGCTCAGGAATCTGTACACCTGTTGATTGACGGTTGAGAGGCGGGACCAAAGAGCCAGAGCTCAACCCCCGCAAACACAACTAGGTGAGTACAACTAGGTGAGTACACACACACACACACATACACGCACACACACATACACACACACACACACACACACACACACACACACACACACACACACACACACACACACACACACACACACACACATACATACACATACATACACACACACATACGCACACACACACACACACACACACACACACACACACACACACACACACACACACACACACACACACACTCACTCACTCACACACACACACACACACACACACACACACACACACACACACACACGCACACACACACACACACACATGATACACACTTGTAGATATGATAGAGCCCAATAGGTTCAGGAATCTGTACACCAGTTGATTGACAGTTGAGAGGCGGGACCAAAGAGCCAAAGCTCAAACCCCGCAAGAACAAATAGGTGAGTACAAATAGGTGAGTACAAATAGGTGAGTACAAATAGGTGAGTACAAATAGGTGAGTACAAATAGGTGAGTACAAATAGGTGAGTACAAATAGGTGAGTACAAATAGGTGAGTACACACACACACACACACACACACACACACAGTACAACCTGGACAAACTGGAGGAATGGTTTAGAAAATGGCTGCTAAAGTTCAACTCAGGAAAGTGTAAAGTAATGAAATTAGGCGAAGGGAGCAGAAGGCTGAACACAAGGTACCATCTGGGAGGTGAAATCCTGCAAGAGTCAAATAGAGAGAAAGATCTGGGGGTTGATATCACACCGAACCTGTCCCCAGAGGCCCACATCAAAAGAATATCATCAGCGGCATATGCTAGACTGGCCAACATAAGAACTACCTTTAGAAACTTGTGTATGGAATCTTTCAGGACCTCATATACCACCTATGTCAGACCATTCCTACAGTACGCAGCTCCAGCCAGGAGTCCATACCTACCCCTAGGAATAACTATCCTCACAATTATAGAACATTATAAAATCCATTTATATATTAGCAAACACTTTTAATTACATAATATACCAAAATGATTGAATGAATATTTCGTGTAGGCCTAAGTGAGCAGGAACAGGTTGTGGCTGAGTTAGAAATTGACTTAGAAAATGAACTAATCAACGTTGTTCAGCTCTATAACTCAATAAGACCCACTGAAATCTGGCATCATATATAAAATTGGACCCAATTTCGGGCCAAATATATAAAATATTGAACCTCCTTCAAACACCAGTCGAGAGGGTCACCACGTATTCGTGAGATGATAATATTCGTATGATAGCACGATAACATATCACTGAGCTTGACACGATAACTTGACGCTACTTGACGCTACTTTACACAACACTCCTGTCAAGCTCCTTCAGCGGGAGCTGCACATATCAGGTACTCACCTAGTTGTACTCACCTAGTTGTGTTTGCGGGGGTTGAGCTCTGGCTCTTTGGTCCCGCCTCTCAACCGTCAATCAACAGGTGTACAGATTCCTGAGCCTATCGGGCTCTGTCATATCTACACTTGAAACTGTGTATGGAGTCAGCCTCCACCACATCACCCCCTAATGCATTCCATTTGTCAACCACTCTGACACTAAAAAAGTTCCTTCTAATATCTCTGTGGCTCATTTGGGCACTCAGTTTCCACCTGTGTCCCCTTGTGCGTGTTCCCCTTGTGTTAAATAGACTGTCTTTATCTACCCTATCAATCCCCTTCAGAATCTTGAATGTGGTGATCATGTCCCCCCTAACTCTTCTGTCTTCCAGCGAAGTGAGGTTTAATTCCCGTAGTCTCTCCTCGTAGCTCATACCTCTCAGCTCGGGTACTAGTCTGGTGGCAAACCTTTGAACCTTTTCCAGTTTAGTCTTATCCTTGACTAGATATGGACTCCATGCTGGGGCTGCATACTCCAGGATTGGCCTGACATATGTGGTATACAAAGTTCTGAATGATTCTTTACACAAGTTTCTGAATGCCGTTCGTATGTTGGCCAGCCTGACATATGCCGCTGATGTTATCCGCTTGATATGTGCTGCAGGAGACAGGTCTGGCGTGATATCAACCCCCAAGTCTTTTTCCTTCTCTGACTCCTGAAGAATTTCCTCTCCCAGATGATACCTTGTATCTGGCCTCCTGCTCCCTACACCTATCTTCATTACATTACATTTGGTTGGGTTAAACTCTAACAACCATTTGTTCGACCATTCCTTCAGCTTGTCTAGGTCTTCTTGAAGCCTCAAACAGTCCTCTTCTGTTTTAATCCTTCTCATAATTTTAGCATCGTCCGCAAACATTGAGAGAAATGAATCGATACCCTCCGGGAGATCATTTACATATATCAGAAACAAGATAGGACCGAGTACAGAGCCCTGTGGGACTCCACTGGTGACTTCACGCCAATCGGAGGTCTCACCCCTCACCGTAACTCTCTGCTTCCTATTGCTTAGATACTCCCTTATCCACTGGAGCACCTTACCAGCTACACCTGCCTGTCTCTCCAGCTTATGTACCAGCCTCTTATGCGGTACTGTGTCAAAGGCTTTCCGACAATCCAAGAAAATGCAGTCCGCCCAGCCCTCTCTTTCTTGCTTAATCTGTGTCACCTGATCGTAGAATTCTATCAAGCCTGTAAGGCAAGATTTACCCTCCCTGAATCCATGTTGGCGATTTGTCACGAAGTCCCTTCTCTCCAGATGTGTTACCAGGTTTTTTCTCACGATCTTCTCCATCACCTTGCATGGTATACAAGTCAAGGACACTGGCCTGTAGTTCAGTGCCTCTTGTCTGTCGCCCTTTTTGTATATTGGGACCACATTCGCCGTCTTCCATATTTCTGGTAGGTCTCCCGTCTCTAGTGATTTACTATACACTATGGAGAGTGGCAAGCAAAGTGCCTCTGCACACTCTTTCAGTACCCATGGTGAGATCCCATCTGGACCAACCGCCTTTCTAACATCCAGATCCAGCAGGTATCTCTTGACCTCCTCTCTCGTAATTTCGAACTCCTCCAAGGCCGCCTGGTTTACCTCCCTTTCTCCTAGCACAGTGACCTCACCCTGTTCTATTGTGAAGACCTCCTGGAACCTCTTGTTGAGTTCCTCACACACCTCTCTGTCATTCTCTGTATACCTGTCCTCGCCTGTTCTAAGTTTCAATACCTGTTCTTTCACTGTTGTTTTCCTTCTGATGTGACTGTGGAGTAGCTTTGGTTCGGTCTTGGCTTTGTTTGCTATATCATTTTCAAAATTTTTCTCTGCTTCTCTTCTCACCCTGACGTACTCATTCCTGGTTCTCTGGTATCTCTCCCTGCTTTCTAGTGTTCTGTTATTCCGGAAGTTCCTCCACGCCTTTTTGTTCAGTTTCTTCGCTTCCATACATGCCCTATTATACCATGGATTCTTCTGTTGCTTCTCGGATTTTTCCCTTTGGGCCGGGATGAACCTGTTTACTGCCTCCTGACACTTTTGGGTAACATAGTCCATCATACCCTGTACAGACTTGTCTCTGAGGTCTGTGTCCCAAGGTATTTCACTTAGGAAACTTCTCATCTGTTCATAATTCCCCTTTCGGTATGCCAGCCTTTTGATTCCTAGTTCTTTTTGGGGGGAGATAAGTGCTAGCTCTACCAGGTACTCAAAGTTCAATACACTGTGGTCACTCATTCCCAAGGGCGCTTCCATCTTAACTTCCCTTATATCCCATTCATTTAGGGTAAATATCAAATCAAGCATTGCTGGTTCATCTTCTCCTCTCATTCTTGTTGGCTCTTTGGTATGCTGGCTTAGAAAGTTTCTTGTTGCCACGTCCAGCAGCTTAGCTCTCCATGTTTCTGGTCCTCCATGCGGGTCTCTGTTCTTCCAATCTATCTTCCCATGGTTGAAGTCTCCCATAAATAGTAGTCCAGATCCATTCCTGCTAGCAACAGAAGCTGCTCTTTCTATTATGTTAATGGTGGCCATGTTGTTTCTATCATATTCCTGTCTAGGTCTTCTGTCATTTGGTGGTGGATTATATATGACTGCGACTATAATTTTTTTCCCTCCATTTGTTACAGTACCTGCTATGTAGTCACTGAAACCTTCACAGCCCTGAATATCCATCTCCTCAAAATCCCAGCCTTTTCTTACCAGCAGAGCTACACCACCCCCACCTCTTCCTTCCCTCTCTTTCCGCATAACATAATAGTCCTGTGGGAACACTGCATTTGTTATTGTTTTCGTGATCTTTGTTTCTGTGAGGGCTATTATGTCTGGGTTTTCCTCTAGTACCAGTTCTCCAAGCTCATTTGCTTTATTTGTAATTCCATCTATGTTAGTGTACATCGCTTTGAGGCTCACTTTCTTCTGTCCCTTCTCAAATCGCCTCCTTGGTGAGTGTTCTGCTGGTGGGGGAGGCTGTTCCATGGGTGTGAGGACCTGTGAGGTGGGTAACAGGATCTCAGAGGATACTGGAATGAGGGGCGGGGGATCCAGTGAAGGGGGAGGGACAGGGAGGGTATGGGGTGAAAGGGGAGGGAGGACGGGAAGGAAAGGGGGGGAGGGAGGACTCGGGAGGAGGGGAGGGGTAGAAGGGTGGGGATTGGGTTTGGGGGGAGAGAGATTTGGCTGAACTTTTGAGTGGGGGCAGGGAGGGTTTGGGGTAGGGGGGTTTTCTATACAGAGGAGGGAGGCGGGGTTGTCCTCCCTTCTGGTGTTACTGGGTAGCTGGTTGTTGGTTCCCCCCTCGCCTCTGGGGGTGTTGTGTTGGGAGCTGTGACTTCCTGGTTTTCCCCTCTCGCCCTGCGCCTCTTCCTTGCTTCTGCCGCCACGGCTCTCTCCTCCCTTGTCATGTCTCGCTGGAGGAATACATTTTTTAATTTTCCCACGTTTTTCAGGGAGCTCTTCCTTGATAGGATCCTCTCCTTTGTGTTCTCGTTTGCAAACACTATCTTTATCATTCGGTCTCGGTCTTTGTTGTACCGGCCTAGCCTGAAAACCTTCTCAATGCTATGCTCGGCCCCTTCCATGTCTAGTGCCTTTAGTACTTCATTCACTGCTGCTTTGTCCTTGTCATTCCACTCTGTCCTATTGGTTCCTTCCTGTTCCTTAATACCCACAGCAACCACTGATCTTTTCCTTTCCAGCAGTTGGCTAGTGGGGCGTGCCGCCTCCTGCGAGGTGGCTGCTTTCATGGCCACCTCCATCACTGCAGTTATTACTTCAGAGTTATTTTGTTTTAGTATTTCAGCAAATGTTGCTTTTATTGTGGCATTCTCATCCAGAAAACTATTACCACTTTCTCCCTGGGTGGTTTTCTGATTCTCAGCCTCGATACCATTCTCTTTGAGGGTTCTAATCTCCTCCTTTGCTGCTGTCAGCTCTCTTTTCAGGTTGCTTATTTCGTTCTTCATTTCCTGCATCATTTCTTGCATCTCACTCTTGATGTCCTCCAGAAACTGGGCGAACATTTCCTTCATCTCGTCACCTTGGCTCTTTCCTGCTCCCCTGGGACCTCTGGCTGCCATCTTGACCCTGTTGGGATGGGGGAGGGAGAGAGAGAGAGAGAGAGAGAGAGGGAGAGAGAGAGAGAGAGAGAGAGAGAGAGAGAGAGAGAGAGAGAGAGAGAGAGAGAGAGAGAGAGAGAGAGAGAGAGAGAGAGAGAGAGAGAGAGAGAGAAATAGAGAGAGAGAGAGAGAGAGAGAGAGAGAGAGAGAGAGAGAGAGAGAGAGAGAGAGAGAGAGAGAGAGAGAGAGAGAGAGAGAGAGAGAGAGAAAGGGAGTGATAAAGGGAGAGATAAATGGGTGGGTGGGGGGGGATCCGACCCTTCCACTGAAGTGAGAAGAAAGTAGAAGGGGAGGGGGGGGGGGGAGGAGATGGAGAGAGAGGCGGGAGGGAGAGAGAGGAGAGGGAGAGAGTGGATGAGGAAGAGAGCGGGTGAGGGAGAGAGCGGGTGAGGGAGAGAGGGGGGGGAGGTGTGTGTGTGTGTGTGTGGGCAGAGAGGGTGCGGGAAGGAAAGAGAGGGAGGGGAAGGGAGGGGGAAGGAAAGAGAGGGAGGGAGGTGTTGTTATCCTGGGGTACACACACCACCTGGAAGATATCCACGGGCTCACCATAGCCCGTGCTACTTGCCCCGCTCCTGTGGCAGGTAAGTCCACTACGGGCTCACCATAGCCCGTGCTACTTGCCCCGCTCCTGTGCCAGGTAAGTCCACTACGGGCTCGCCATAGCCCGTGCTACTTGCCCCGCTCCTGTGGCAGGTAAGTCCACTACGGGCTCACCATAGCCCGTGCTACTTGCCCCGCTCCTGTGCCAGGTAAGTCCACTACGGGCTCACCATAGCCCGTGCTACTTGCCCCGCTCCTGTGGCAGGTAAGTCCACTACGGGCTCACCATAGTCCGTGCTACTTGTCCCGCTCCTGTGCCAGGTAAGTCCACTACGGGCTCACCATAGCCCGTGCTACTTGCCCCGCTTCTGTGCCAGGTAAGTCCACTACGGGCTCACCATAGCCCGTGCTACTTGCCCCGCTTCTGTGCCAGGTAAGTCCACTACGGGCTCACCATAGCCCGTGCTACTTGCCCCGCTCCTGTGCCAGGTAAGTCCACTACGGGCTCACCATAGCCCGTGCTACTTGCCCCGCTCCTGTGCCAGGTAAGTCCACTGCGGGCTCACCATAGCCCGTGCTACTTGCAACTTTGTGATCCCAACAGCTGAACTTAAAACAACAACAGTGTTTTGATGATGAGTAGCTTTGTCACGACTCATCATCTAGGTGAGTATCCCGGAGGTGTCCTGAGTGAGGGAGGTATTGATCTCTCTCTCTCTCTCTCTCTCTCTCTCTCTCTCTCTCTCTCTCTCTCTCTCTCTCTCTCTCTCTCTCTCTCTCTCTCTCTCTCTCTCTCTCCCTCTCTCTCTCTCTATCTCTCTCTCTCTCTCTCTCTCTCTCTCTCTCTCTCTCTCTCTCTCTCTCTCTCTCTCTCTCTCTCTCTCTCTCTCTCCCTCTTTAACTAAGGCTTGGGCCCATTAGACATATCATTTACGTTCCTTGTAATAATGATGACTGTGAAATGTCTGAGAAATAGGAAAGATTAACATAGAGATTTACACGGAATACGGATAACCATTTACACCCTAACCTTACTGCGATAGTAGACTTTCGGGCGATACTTAAACCTTCCAAGGAACATTGGTAATGTAAACGGGATCGAACTCTCGAAAGTGGGCTCTTTCAGGGACATGTGGCTCGTATGAAGCAGTAAAATGCAAAATTGCAAAATACAAAATGGTCCCAAATACAAAAAAATAAATTTAAGGAGTAGTTACTCTAGCCTGAACTGACTGACGACTGTACTAGGCAATTGGACCTAGCATGGCAGGAATACATATTTCTGGCAACGTGTTACGCCTCAGACTACAGGAAGGGTACAGGAAATACAGCGAGAAGAAAGTTGCTTACTGAAAGCTCTATAGAACAGAGACGGAAAGTTTAAATTACACCAAACTATATTTAACTCTACAATCTTGCACGATTAAATACAATAATGTATTGTGGTCCTGTATGATACAATAATGTGTTGTTGTCCTGCTGTATGATACAATAATGTGTTGTTGTGCTGCTGTATGATACAATAATGTGTTGTTGTGCTGCTGTATGATACAATAATGTGTTGTTGTGCTGCTGTATGATACAATAATGTGTTGTTGTCCTGCTGTATGATACAATAATGTGTTGTTGTCCTGCTGTATGATACAATAATGTATTGTTGTGCTGCTGTATGATACAATAATGTGTTGTTGTCCTGCTGTATGATACAATAATGTGTTGTTGTCCTGCTGTATGATACAATAATGTGATTGTTGTCCTGCTGTATGATACAATAATGTGATTGTTGTCCTGCTGTATGATACAATAATGTATTGTTGTCCTGCTGTATGATACAATAATGTGTTGTTGTCCTGCTGTATGATACAATAATGTATTGTTGTCCTGTTGTATGATACAATAATGTGTTGTTGTCCTGCTGTATGATACAATAATGTGATTGTTGTCCTGCTGTATGATACAATAATGTGATTGTTGTCCTGCTGTATGATACAATAATGTATTGTTGTCCTGCTGTATGATACAATAATGTATTGTTGTCCTGCTGTATGATACAATAATGTATTGTTGTCCTGCTGTATGATACAATAATGTATTGTGGTCCTGTATGATACAATAATGTGATTGTTGTCCTGCTGTATGATACAATAATGTGTTGTTGTCCCGCTGTATGATTCAATAATGTATTGTCTCTGTATGTTACAATAATGTATTGTTGTCCCTGTATGATACAATAATGTATTGTTGTCCTGCTGTATGATACAATAATGTATTGTTGTCCTGTTGTATGATACAATAATGTGTTGTTGTCCTGCTGTATGATTCAATAATGTATTGTCTCTGTATGATACAATAATGTATTGTTGTCCAGCTGTATGATACAATAATGTGTTGTTGTCCCGCTGTATGATTCAATAATGTATTGTCTCTGTATGTTACAATAATGTATTGTTGTCCCTGTATGATACAATAATGTAGTGTTCTCCTGTATAATACAATACTGAGGCAGTTGAGATGGATAAAAAATTCAAGGAGACTATCTTTATCTATCTTTTCCCGTCTATATCTTTCCACAATTATAGCTGCAGTGTAATCATTCATTGGACAGTTTATTTTTGTTTTGAGATATATACAAGAGTTGTTACATTCTTATACATTATAAGCTCCAAACAAAGATGCACAGGTTTCGTGAGACCTGATGCTGATGAGACCTGGCCCGTGACACATGCATTACCCTTCATGAACCATGATGTGCTTAAGGCCATCGCAAGGAGAGTTTCTGTAAGACTTACCTGGAGTCTGGAAGACTTCAGACCATGACACACCTGCCCACAGTCAGGTGTAGGTGGTGATGAGGCACACCTACACCTGTCCACACTCAGGTGTAGATGGGTGATAGAGCCCCATCTACACCTGCCCACACTCAGGTGTAGATGGGTGATAGAGCCCCATCTACACCTGCCCACACTCAGGTGTAGATGGGTGATGGAGCCTACCTACACCTGTCCACAGTCAGGTGTAGATGGGTGATGGAGCCTACCTACACCTGCCCACAGTCAGGTGTAGGTGGTGATGGAGCCCCATCTACACCTGCCCACAGTCAGGTGTAGATGGGCGATGGAGCCCCACCTACACCTGCCCACAGTCAGGTGTAGATGGGTGATGGAGCCTACCTACACCTGCCCACAGTCAGGTGTAGGTGGTGAAGGAACACACCTGGAGAGCCGTAACAGCGTAACAGATATAAACACGTGACAACCAATATTTTCTCCATAACACAACCACAACCAACACAATATATATATATATATATATATATGAAGTTTCCAGTTACATACATACCAATGCTAGAACCACACTTAAGGCATATATAAATCCTGAAGGTCCATATCACATGACAAATAATTACGACCATCGAAAGGCAAATTAGAAAAAATAGATGGGTTGACTGCATCTTCCTAAACTTCCAGAGAGAATTCGACATTGATCCACTCCAAGATCTTACACGAATTTCAGTGCGAATCTTCCAGGAAGATAGGAACCATTGCTACCATGAATGTCAAGAATGACGCAAAATCATTCACCCTAAAGTCAAAATTGAGTATTCCTTTCACAATTCTTAAAGTCTATAACAAAACAGACTAACCCTAAAATATGCCAAACTGGCCTCTAGGCCCTAAATTGGCAATACTACGTCTTACTTACACAATTCTAGGCCTAATATAGTACATATATGTACTATATTAGTACATATATGTATAGTACATATATGTACTATACTGGGCTTCAAAACAGGTTTGGTTTGGCCTCTGATCTCAGGGCTTCCACTAAGTATATAGTACAAAAGGTGTACGTTTTCGGTACAAGAGTTCGAGTGGTGTACACTTCAACTGTAACAGACTTGTTGTACACTCTGTGATGACAGAGTGATGACAGAGTGATGACAGAGTGATGACAGAGTGATGACAGAGTGATGACAGCAGCTGTCAAAATAATGCATCTTGCATCCTCCAGCATCTTCTCATCAGGGTGAGAAGAAGCAGCAGGAGACAGACAGCAACAGTGATGAGTACAGAGGGTGATGAATGTGTTGATGAGTCTGCTCAACACCACAGAGATGAAACAACCTAGAGGGAAAAGCCTGGTTCCTCCCGGAACTCCTCGACACCAAACAGATAACACCAAACAGATAACACCAAACAGATAACACCAAACAGATAACACCAAACAGATAACACCAAACAGATAACACCAAACAGATAACACCAAACAGATAACACCAAACAGATAACACCAGATAACACCAACCAGATAACACCAAACAGATAACACCAAACAGATAACACCAAACAGATAACACCAAACAGACAACACCAAACAGATAACACCAAACAGATAACACCAAACAGATAACACCAAACAGATAACACCAAACAGATAACACCAAACAGATAACACCAAACAGATAACACCAAACAGATAACATCAAACAGATAACACCAAACAGATAACATCAAACAGATAACACCAAACAGATAACACCAAACAGATAACACCAAACAGATAACACCAAACAGATAACACCAAACAGATAACACCAAACAGATAATACCAAACAGATAACACCAAACAGATAACATCAAACAGATAACACCAAACAGATAACATCAAACAGATAACACCAAACAGATAACACCAAACAGATAACACCAAACAGATAACACCAAACAGATAACACCAAACAGATAACACCAAACAGATAACACCAAACAGATAACACCAAACAGATAACACCAAACAGATAACACCAAACAGATAACACCAAACAGATAACATCAAACAGATAACACCAAACAGATAACATCAAACAGATAACACCAAACAGATAACACCAAACAGATAACACCAAACAGATAACACCAAACAGATAACACCAAACAGATAACACCAAACAGATAACACCAAACAGATAACACCAAACAGATAACATCAAACAGATAACACCAAACAGATAACACCAAACAGATAACATCAAACAGATAACACCAAACAGATAACACCAAACAGATAACACCAAACAGATAACACCAAACAGATAACACCAAACAGATAACACCAAACAGATAACACCAAACAGATAACACCAAACAGATAACACCAAACAGATAACACCAAACAGATAACACCAAACAGATAACACCAAACAGATAACACCAAACAGATAACACCAAACAGAAAACACCAAACAGATAACACCAAACAGATAACACCAAACAGATAACACCAAACAGATAACACCAAACAGATAACACCAAACAGATAACACCAAACAGATAACACCAAACAGATAACACCAAACAGATAACACCAAACAGATAACACCAAACAGATAACACCAAACAGATAACACCAAACAAACAAGGGAATTGAAGAAAACTTTTAAGAGGATCTACAACAAAAAATATATCAAGAGTTATTTTGAAGCATTTCCACTTCAATCAGAATCAATAGAAGGGGGTGTTATTGTGCCCATGAGGGGGGGGGGGGGGGTGAGGGGGGAGTGGGGGGCGGGGGGGAGTGGGGGGCAGGGGGGGGGGAGGCAGGTGTTGCAAAGCAATATGTGGGGTCAAATATTTGTCTGAGCGTAAAATTGCAATATCATTTTAAGGGTAGAAAATAATGCCATGTTTGTCAGGGACGCGTCCTCAGAACCTGACCTTAAACCCCTTGAGTGTCACCTGACCTTCCAGAACCTTAAGATGGAAGTCTAACCACTTTGTTAGACAAGGTAAATGACCCAAAGAATGGTACTGCCACCTCTTCAATTAACACAGTACTGGAGAACAGAAAATTCAAAAGTTTGATTCAATATTGAACCCCTGAGGAGTGAGAACTGAACAATGTGCAAAAGTTGAGAGAAATAGGCCTCAATGCATTTGAAAAAAATTGAAGAGGTAACATGATCCCGACATGAAAGATTCTTAGAGCCATTGACACAATAGACACAAAGAAAGTAGGAGTTGGAACAGAGGGCAAGAGGTGGAAACCATCAAGCCAATTATATTACAGGGATATACAACAATTCAATTCACTTAAACTGTTTGAGTTTAGTGGCGGTCACGCCTCGTACAAGACCGGAGTTCGATGCCCAACGTTCCTACAACATGGCCTCACATCCCAGCTCGTTGACATCATACTCCTTCCAAGTTGTATAGTCATACAGCATGAGTTCTTAAACCTGCAGCATATTTGGAGACAGCTCACGCCAGCTCCATCAACAGCAACCCGTTCTCGTACTTGCTTATAGTCAATATTGGCGTATTTAATAAGTGCATATGTGACATACTAATTGACTGTGAATATTTTAGTTTACCTTGAAAAGCTTCATAGAAAACACCGACCTCACCTAACCTTCTTAGTATGTTAAGATAAGCATCTTATTGCTTCTTAATTACAATTATTACTTAACCTATACCGTTGATAGTTTAAGTAATAATTGTAATTAAGAAGCAATAAGATGCTTATCTTAACATACTAAGAAAGTTAGGTGAGGTCGGTGTTTTCTATGAAGCTTTTCAAGGTAAACTAAAATATTCACAATCAATTAGTATGTCATATATGCACTTATTAAATAAGCCAATATTAACTATAAGCAAGTGCGAGAACGGGTTGCAACAGGATCGAGACCCACTCTAAATCTGACCAGAGGCCCAAAGCCGGAGTCCAGGAGCTGAGACTCGCCATTCTAGGACATCCAATCCCGTATAAATCAGTCCTATAAGACACAGGACCATGTTTTTATCAGTGAAAGAGGAGTGAGTATAGATAGAGAGTATTCTGCACATATTTCTCTCAACTATTCACTCTCATTTTTTTCACTCACTCCCAGGCAGGAGTGGAGGCACTCCTGCCCCAGCCAGGAGTGGGAAGAGTGAAGAAGAGACAGGTGATTACCAAGTAACGAAGAGGAGCGAGTAAAGAAGTAAAAATGAAGCTGGGAATGAAAGCACCAGACCTGTTCACTATCTCGCCAGAGATTGACCATTGTGAGGCTGAATAACCTCTATGACATCCTAGTGTTGCTGTCACTCTCATCCACTCACACTGTCACTCACACTGTCACTGTCACTGTCACTGTCACTGTCACTGACACTGTCACTGTCACTGTCACTGTCACTCACTGTCACTCACTGTCACTGTCACTGTCACTGTCACTCACTGTCACTGTCACTCACTGTCACTGTCACTGTCACTCACTGTCACTTTCACTGTCACTGTCACTGTCACTGTCACTCACTGTCACTGTCACTGTCACTGCCAGACGAAGAAAGTGAAGAGAAAGTTGATGCCTCTACGCATGTATAAAGTAATTAGAAAATGAATGTCTGTGAGCGTGAAGAATGTCTCTCACGGGAAACAAAGAACGAAGAGAAAGCGCAGCAAATACTTGAAGCAAAATATCAACACGTAATTGCAAGGGTGAACACAAGGGGCAGAAATGGCAACTCTGGCAAGGAAACTGCCATATATGAGTTGCCTTTCAGACAGTGAGGAGGAGGAGGAGGAGGAGGAGGAGGAGGAGGAGAGGGGGGGGAAGGAGGAGGAGGGGGGGGGGGAAGGAGGAGGGGGGGGGGGGAAGGAGGAGGGGGAGGGAGGGAGAAGGAGGAATGGAATTATCAGGCTAAACCATCAAGCCATTACGACTATATAGCACTGGGAAGGGATCAAAATAATGATCTGGGATGGGACGGAGGGAAAGGAACGGTGTACCTAACCACGCGTGGACGTTCGAGGATTGAACGCCGACCTGCATGACGCCAGACCGTCGCTCTACCGTCCACCCCCCAAATGATTAGACAGTAAAAGGAGTAGGAAGAGAAAAACGACAATGTCAACGACTAAGAATAATCTATAAGAACGACAGCAAAACTTATCAAGCACAAGGAACCATTTTGATCAAGAGCAAGCAGGTGGAAAAGCAATTAGTGCAGGCAATGACCAATGCCGTGACATAACAGAGACCAATTACATGCACGTAGGGAAATGAGGAGGAATCAATTCATTTCCTCGGGGGAGTCAGTCAACCTCCCAAGGAAGGAAATGCTGACTTAAAAAACTCAAGACATAATTGAGTTATAGCATAGCTAGGATGCCCACCTAGCGAAGGGGGGTACTAGGATACTCACACAGGGGATGAGAATGAGATATTCACTCATTCACTCAGGTGAGGGACATAGGGTACTCATAATAGAGAGAGAAATAGGGTAAATAGGAGTAAATGGAAAGAAAATATTAAAGTATTCAGTGAGAATCCACAAGATCTTCTTCTCTGAATACTCTTTATTTTCTTCTTCGAGGCTATGGGTCCCTACAATTGCACCAGAGGTGGTATATATATATATATATATATATATATATATATATATATATATATATATATATATATATATATATATTGTATATATATATATTGTATATATATATATATATATATATATATATATATATATATATATATATATATATATATATATATATATATATATATATAAATATATATATGCGAACAAGCCTGAATGGTCCCCAGGACTATATGCGACTGAAAACGATATATATATATATATATATATATATATATATATATATATATATATATATATATATATATATATATATATATATATATATATATATATATTTATATATACACATACACACATATATAAATATTAAAAACCAAACCGTTGATTAAAATTTAGTTATGGTAAATGGAAAGTATTTTTTGCCCTCAAGTCTTATGACAAAAGAAAATATTTTGTAAAAAAAAAAGTTTTTCATTCACTTTGTATATCAAAATATAGCGAGAATTCTGAAAAAAACTGCATTCCTATTTGTGCCAATTTTTGGTGAATCACATTGAAGAACACTGATTTACGCCTCTCGGCGTCTCAATACATATTTTTATACATATTATTGACATCTTTGTATGTATACAATGAGATCTTACAGTATAGATTATAGGGCTAGGCCTATAGAATATATATGATCTTTCCCATTATATTATAAGACCCTAGGCCCAACAGATTATAGTGACATTCATCTACATATTATAGGAAGTTAGACATATATATTATACTGACCTTTCCCTACATATTATAGGGACCTAGGTCTATATAGGCCTATATTTAATCAGGACATTGGTCGCAGATTATAAAGACCTTTGCCTGCGTATTATGGTGTATTATGAGGACAATTGTCTATAAAGTTCCCTGGTATATAAAGTTCCCTGGTATATAAAGTTCCCTGGTATATAAAGTTCCCTGGTATATAAAGTTTCCTGGTATATAAAGTTCCGTGGTCTATAAAGCTCCCTGGTCTATAAAGCTCCCTGGTCTATAAAGTTCCCTGGTATATATAGTTCTCTGGTATATAAAGTTCTCTGGTATATAAAGTTCCCTGGTATATAAAGTTCTCTGGTATATAAAGTTCCCTGGTATATAAAGTTCCCTGGTATATAAAGTTCCCTGGTATATAAAGTTCCCTGGTATATAAAGTTCCCTGGTGTATAAAGTTCCCTGATATATAAAGTTCCCTGGTATATAAAGTTCCCTGGTATATAAAGTTCCCTGGTATATAAAGTTCCCTGGTATATAAAGTTACCTGGTATATAAAGTTACCTGGTATATAAAGCTCCCTGGTATATTAAGTTCCCTGGTATATAAAGTTCCCTGGTATATAAAGTTCCCTGGTATATAAAGTTCCCTGGTATATAAAGTTCCCTGGTATATAAAGTTCACTGGTATATAAAGTTCCCTGGTATATAAAGTTCCCTGGTATATAAAGTTCCCTGGTATATAAAGCCAAAGGTGTTCAAGTTCGTCGAGGAACTTCTCCAATATTGTAAAGTTCCCGGTAATTGAACTTACCATAAAGACTTTAACTGTTAAGGAAGAAAAAGAGCTTCCTCCTTGACCACTCGTTCGAGGTTCATACACCTCATTAAGAACATGGGAAGATATACACCTACTAAGAACAGGGGAAGATATACACCTCACTAAGAACAGGGGAAGATATACACCCACTAAGAACAGGGGAAGATATACACCTCACTAAGAACAGGGGAAGATATACACCCACTAAGAACAGGGGAAGATATACACCTGACTAAGAACAGGGGAAGATATACACCCACTAAGAACAGGGGAAGATATACACCTCACTAAGAACAGGGGAAGATATACACCCACTAAGAACTGGGGAAGATATACACCTCACTAAGAACAGGGGAAGATATACACCCACTAAGAACAGGGGAAGATATACACCTGACTAAGAACAGGGGAAGATATACACTTCACTAAGAACAGGGGAAGATATACACCCACTAAGAACAGGGGAAGATATACACCTACTAAGAACAGGGGGAGATATACACCCACTAAGAACAGGGGAAGATATACACTTCACTAAGAACAGGGGAAGATATACACTTCACTAAGAACAGGGGAAGATATACACTTCACTAAGAACAGGGGGAGATATACACCTCACTAAGAACAGGGGAAGATATACACCTCACTAAGAACAGGGGAAGATATACACCCACTAAGAACAGGGGAAGATATACACCTACTAAGAACAGGGGGAGATATACACCTACTAAGAACAGGGGAAGATATACACCTACTAAGAACAGGGGAAGATATACACCTCACTAAGAACAGGGGAAGATATACACCCACTAAGAACAGGGGAAGATATACACCTACTAAGAACAGGGGGAGATATACACCTACTAAGAACAGGGGAAGATATACACCTACTAAGAACAGGGGAAGATATACACCCACTAAGAACAGGGGAAGATATACACCTACTAAGAACAGGGGGAGATATACACCCACTAAGAACAGGGGAAGATATACACCTCACTAAGAACAGGGGGAGATATTCACCTCACTAAGAACAGGGGAAGATATACACTTCATTAAGAACAGGGGGAGATATTCACCTATTAAGAACAGGAGGAAGATATTCACCGAGATGTTCATCACTGTCACCAAGAACAGGTCAATATACACTGGAGGTGAATATAAATAAATACACAGTTACTTACCAAATGGGAAAATATACATATATATGCAAATAGATGTATACCTGGCCTGTCTGTGTTATACTGGAGTCCATATACTGTCTCTCTCTCTCTCTCTCTCTCTCTCTCTCTCTCTCTCTCTCTCTCTCTCTCTCTCTCTCTCTCTCTCTCTCTCTCTCTCTCTCTCTCTCTCTCCTTCTCTCCCTCTCTTACTCTGTCTCTCTGTCTGTCTGTCTGTCTGTCTGTCTGTCTGTCTGTCTGTCTGTCTGTCTGTCTCTCTCTCTCTCTCTCTCTCTCTCTCTCTCTCTCTCTCTCTCTCTCTCTCTCTCTCTCTCTCTCTCTCTCGTTTATTGTTATCAAAACATTAAATCTACATTATCTTTTAATTCGCCATCCCAGTCGCTCGTTTTTTTCCATTATTCCTCTTCTCCTGGCTCCCTGTTCCTTCCCCTGGCTCCCTGTTCCTTCCCCTGGCTCCCTGTTCCTTCCCCTGGCTCCCTGTTCCTTCCCCTGGCTCCCTGTTCCTTCCCCTGGCTCCCTGTTCCTTCCCCTGGCTCCCTGTTCCTTCTCCTGGCTTCCTGTTCCTTCCCCTGGCTCCCTGTTCCTTCCCCTGGCTCCCTGTTCCTTCCCCTGGCTCCCTGTTCCTTCCCCTGGCTCCCTATTCCTTCTCCTGGCTCCCTGTTCCTTCTCCTGGCTCCCTGTTCCTTCTCCTGGCTCCCTGTTCCTTCTCCTGGCTCCTTGTTCCTTTCCCTGGCTCCCTGTTCCTTCCCTTGCCTCCCTGTTCCTTCCCCTGGCTCCCTGTTCCTTCTCCTGGCTCCCTGTTCCTTCCCCTGGCTCCCTGTTCCTTCCCCTGGCTCCCTGTTCCTTCCCCTGGCTCCCTGTTCCTTCCCCTGGCTCCCTGTTCCTTTCCCTGGCTCCCTGTTCCTTCCCCTGGCTCCCTGTTCCTTCCCCTGGCTCCCTGTTCCTTCCCCTGGCTCCCTGTTCCTTCCCCTGGCTCCCTGTTCCTTCTCCTGGCTCCTTGTTCCTTCCCCTGGCTCCCTGTTCCTTCCCCTGGCTCCCTGTTCCTTCTCCTGGCTCCTTGTTCCTTCCCCTGGCTCCCTGTTCCTTTCCCTGGCTCCCTGTTCCTTCCCCTGGCTCCCTGTTCCTTCCCCTGGCTCCCTGTTCCTTCCCCTGGCTCCCTGTTCCATCTCCGTGCTCCCTGTTGCCCATCAATCATCTCCAAGACAGGATCTCCAGCATCCTTGCCTTAGTACTTCCCTTCATCTTGCTTACCTCTCCCTAAACTTACCCACTTTATATAATCTTAATACTTGCCTCAAGTTCCTTGCCCATTATTCACTGTTATAAATTGTTATTCATTGCCTGTTCTTCATACTTATGAAGTTATGGGAATTATAGGTAAGACGTCGTTTTTAAGCCGTATTTCGTTATATATTATTTATTGCACTTTATTAATGTTTTGAAACTGTTATTCATTGCCTGTTATTCACTGTTATGTTAGATACCAATTATTCATGTGAGTGTTAATTTTGAGTAATTTTCTAGTTATTACATTATTCTATATGAGGAATTTTTTTAATCATTGTTCAATTACAAGATCATATATTACTCGCTTGTTCATCACTACTCATCAATACTCACCTACTATTCACTATTACTAATTAGGCTTTAAGTTAACACAAAATTTGTTGTGATTCATTAATCATAATTCATTATATGATCATTATTAATCCTGTGAACGCTGGGATGGTGTCTGATTAATATGGAAATTACGGGGGACAATTTTAATTACTCATTAAATGTAGTTACAGTAGAGCTAATAACACTGTATGATGTGTGTGAACCAGTGAGGCGTATGTGTCACACACACACACATGCACACACACACACACACACACACACACACACACACACACACACACACACACACACACACACACACACACACACACACACACACACAACCGCCTCTCAACTGCTTGACGGTTGAGAGGCGGGACCAAAGAGCAAGAGCTCAACCCCCGCAAGCTCAATTAGGTGAGTACACACACACACACACACACACACAGGGGCCTCGTAGCCTGGTGGATAGCGCGCAGGATTCGTAATTCTGTGGCGCGGGTTCGATTCCCGCACCAGGCAGAAACAAATGGGCAAAGTTTCTTTCACCCTGAATGACCCAGTTACCCAGCAGTAAATAGGTACCTGGGAGTTAGTCAGCTGTCACGGGCTGCTTCTTGGGGTGTGTGTGTGTGAGTGTGTGTGGTGTGGAAAAAAAAGTAGCTAGTAAACAGTTGATTGACAGTTGAGAGGCGGGCCGAAAGAGCAAAGCTCAACCCCCGCAAACACAACTAGGTGAATACACACACTCCCTTCCAATTTCCCCCTCTCACCTCTCTTGCTCTCTCTCTCCCCCCCCCCTCTCTCTCTCTCTCTCTCCCCCACCCTCTTTCTCATCCCCTTTTCTCTATTTCCACTCCCTCTCTCTCACCCCCCCCCCCTCTCTCTCTCTCTCTCTCTCTCTCTCTCTCTCTCTCTCTCTCTCTCTCTCTCTCTCTCTCTCTCTCTCTCTCTCTCTCTCTCTCTCTCTCTCTCTCACCACCCCCTCTTTCTCTCTCTCTCTCTCTCTCCCTCCCTCTCTGCCCCCTTCCTGGCAAATCCTCTCTTGGCATAATAGGAACAGGGGCAAACATGGCGGTTAGAAGTAACAGGAGAACAGGGAAAAGTCAAGGTGACCAAATGAAGGATTTCACCAGAAAAATCTCAACAGGCAACAGAAATCATCGATAGATACAGCAATAGCAGGAGACTCGACATCAGCGAGGCACTACACATCAAAAAGTCAACACCAGCATTCAACAGCCAATTAACGCATAACTATATTCTACCCACTTCAAGACCCC